>NC_056586.1:10300406-10497906 GCF_018340385.1 Cyprinus carpio
TGACGTGCACTAGGGTGACTTCAGGACTAGAGGGACAACTGAGGTTCATGGAAACAGGTCACTATGGTGACCGCTGGTAGTATGGCATCCTGACTCTGCATGGGGGTGCGATGGAAGTGGCCTAACCATGAGAGCTCGACTTGATGCAGCTGTTTGGACTGTTTTGAGTTTTATGTCAAATAAAATGGATAACTTAATCATTCTATTGACTCAGTTAGTTGATTGTTTGAGTCTTAGCCCTGAATGAGTGACTATGACAATTCTGCACCTGAAAGAAATACAGCCCTAGTAATGCCCTTATAGAATCAAGAAACTATAATGTAAGATATTTTGCAATGGATTATTAAATGCATTTCATGTTAATGCAAAGGATGCAGCAACTCAATTCAAGCTAAAGGTCATACAGTGTCACTTTATTGATCTGTTGTTGCTGTGATGAAAAAAGGGGGAGAGAAGGACAATGAATGCCCAGGAATCTATAAATGTGGAAAACAATGGAATCTGGAGTCTAGTGGAATGTTCTCTGAGTTTGGGTTCATAATAACTTTGGAATTCACTTATAGAGGAACTTCTGATTAATGCCAACAGGGGCCATGCACACACTGTAAAATTTCAGGAGTGACAACCGCATTGAAATCCCTAAATTACAGTTTTTTTGTGTGTGTACAGAACAGAATTCACTCTCAAAATTAATTGTTTTAATTGTACACAGTTTTAACAATACCGTTTTGCCATCTTGTATGTTTGGTATCTGCTATTCTGACAAAAGTGATATTACAGTGACCAAAGACTCATTATATTTGGCGATTTGCCAAAGACTCGTTATATTTAAAAGATGGCTCTTTTGGTTTGGAAGGCAGAGTGTGCTCTAGAAGGGTTGCCATGTCCACTTATTATAAGCAATGCTTATTAAGCATCTTTGGGCTTGTTGTTTAGGCTCGGCTCGGGTCACAAAGAGATCCATTTTATGGAGATAATAGGTGCAGGTCGTAATATTACAATATGTGGCTTATCTCTGAGAAGACACATTCAGATCTTATTTGCCATTTTTTATAGCAATATCTGGCAACATTTCTTGCACTACAACTCTGATACTCCTTTGAATTTGTCATTTATAAATAGCTGTTCAGTTCGGTTCCATACACACTGCATAGAATTCTTGTAAATGCTGTTGTTACTCACTGCATTTTTGGGGGTCAATTCAGTGGTAGAATGCAGTTGTCACTCCCGTAAATTAAGTTTCAAGTTGGCCCCTTTCAGATCCAGCGTTTTGATTGGCCGATACTGTCGAAGGTGGCCATGGCATGAGGTCTATTAGCATAGCTTAATGTGAATGCATGTGAAGATGTGTCAATGCAAAACCAGTTTGGTCAATCTGAGCTTGTCAGTGGTCATTCACACTTGAATGAAGGACTGTGATCAGTGAAAGAGCACACGGTGATTGGATCAGTCTTTGATCAATGGAATGCTGAAGTCCTCATACCTGCCTTCCACAAATGATAAGCAGAACAAAGCAGTTTCTGCATGGGGGTTAATGTATGTTAATGTTACCCCCTTCTCCACAAGCATCTTTTGTTGTCCACAGAGCCTGATCTCATCAGAATGAATGAGGGTTTCTGTCTTGCTGATGTTTACTACTCTTTTTATGTGTTGTTGACATGTTTTACGTCATGCAGCTGGTCTGCAGTCAGATGAAGTGGGTAATAACTGTACACACGACTTCACGCTGTCAACACGCCGTTTAAAGCAGTTATATACTTTACATTGTAACACTGAATGTTCTGGTATCATCTGCAATAGATATAAGATCATATCACTTGCAAAAAAAAAATATTTTCTGCCATCACACTGTGAAATAGTTCAAGGTGACTCAACTCAATGTTTTAGTAAAAAGCTGTACAGCCTTTTTATATAGATATATTTTTTAATCTAATTCAAACGAACTTGTTTTAACGTAAGTTCAGACAACAGGTCAGAAGGTGTGGTACTAAGTTCAGTATGTCCTATGTAGACAACTGTACTTTACAAATCCACGTTGATTTAGCGGGTGTTGATGGTTGCAGATCAACTCTTGGGCACATTTTTTGTTTCTTCCCATCATGTCAGTACATGACCGGATTTAAAATCATGAGTTATTTGTTTGTTCTGGTTGAAATTTTAAGTAATTATCATACTAAACAGCCTCAAACTTGTATCGTCTTTTTTTTGTACTTCCTCTAAGTAGTTCAGTCAACTTTTGAAAAAAGTTTGTCTAAGGTAATGGAGTGTATTTAAAAAAAAAAAAAAAAAAAAAACGGCAACAGACACGTTCGTCTGGTTTTGTCTGATCGGTGTATTACCTGTCAGTGTCTGTTGCCATTGGCTGTCACTTGTTTTTGCCAATTGAACATGTTGAATCTGTGCTTGTTGGGTCTTGGAATGTCTGAGAAAGTGATACTTTACTCGGTTGTTTGTCGACATTGGTCTGTGTCTGTTGGTTTGATGTGAATTGGCCTTTATTAAACTTAAAACATCCTAAGTATAAGATAATAAATGTTATTAATAATTGAGAGTTGCAGCAGATATGTTTTCATGTTTTCAACTTAAATTTCCATCTGTTCTTCACACAAAGTTATCATATGACTTCATATGAATAAACATATGCTGTTTTATTTTTGTTGGTTAATTTGGAACAAAACTCATCTGTTTGTATTGTATGGAGGAGAGCAACATGAATATTCTTCAAAGCTTCTTTTGTGTTTCACATTAGAAAATAAGTCATATGGATTGGAACAATGTGAAGATGAGTAAAAAAATCAAAATTTGAATGAACTATTTTTTTAAATAGTATATAAAATAAAATATATTTTACTCCATAAACGTTTCTTACTTTTTTATAACCATTATCCAATTCTCGTCAATTTATAGTGCCTTAAAGGAAATCACATAATTGTGATTTAGTCAATGTAATGCAATATCTTTCTCCAAGTCATTAGATACTGGAGAAATTGTGGATTTGTGGAGTCCAGATGGAGTGTTTTCAGGGATGGCTTGCCTTTACATGCTCCTAGACGGTGGACCTGTATTTTCTCTTCCATTTTTCACAATAAAAAAGCAAAGAAAAGCAAAAAAATAAAAAATAAAAAACTATAGTATATTGAAATATGAGTTCATATTACTGATGGAGAAATGCTGGGGCATGAAAAGGTGGGTGTATTTTTCTCAGCCAATCATCATGTGGCTCCTTTAGTCACCCTTAAACATAGAACTGTATGTTCCTGACTGTGTTCCTGAGTGCTTTTCACGAAAGTGCATGTGCTCCAAAGAGCTTTCTGGCATTTGCAGAAGTCTGTTTTAGAACACTGATCTGGTATCTCTGAGGTCATGAGAGACACTTGGAGCCAGAATCTTCCTCCATATGAGAGAATTGTGCATTATGTACATTAAATGTACAGTGACCCCCAGAAAGAATGCAGACATTTCAAATACATTAAAATTATGAATGTCGCTGCATTAGATACACATGATTATGTGGTGACATTAGCTCTGAGAAAAGCTCTAGCATCATTTGTTTGCAGATACCACTTGGTTTGATATATCAACATATAACAACATTCCTTCATGCATGTTTAGTACAGATACAAGGAATTTTAAAATAATCCTACACAATATAACAATACACATAAATGGGTATTCGTCATAGTGTTTGTGCATTATCAAAGTCTTACATGAGTGTGTGGATAATATTTACTAGCAAATAAGAAAAATCTGAACAGTATATAAATGATATGTTTTTGTGATTTCCTGCGCCTGATATAAACCCTGTTTAGAGGGAGGTCATGCTTTAAATGTACACACTTGGTGGTTCTCAAATGGCTTTCCTATATACTCAAATTTTTTACATTTTGTGTCTTAATATTACTAGACATTTTACCAGGTAAATTTGTACCAAAATACAGTAGAGCTTGTTTTGTCCTTGTTTTGTTGTGTATCAGCCGCGCCACAAGGATGCGCTGTTTTCTTTCAAATCAAAGCTAAATACACGTATAAACAGCGCATCCTTGTGCCGCGGATGATTCAGAAGAGCATAGGTAGCATACAGTGATATGGAGAGACACAGAAGAGACTGTTGACAAAGGAATTGTGGAATAAAGTCGTTATTTTAGTTTTTTCCGCTTTCAAAAAGTTTTCCTGTCGCTTCATATAACTCAGATTGCACGTCTGATGGCAGATGGAGTATTCTGTTGATGACTTTCATACCTTTCATGGACCTTGACACTGTTATTTACTTGGCAGTCTATGGGACAGTCACAGGCCTCCCGGTTTTCATCCCAAAAAATCTTAAATTGTGCTCTGATGTCAAACGGAGCTTTTATGGTTTTGGAACGACATGGGCGTAAGTGATTAATGACAAAATTTTCATTTTGGGGTGGAGTATCCCTTTAATGACCTTAAATAAGCCTGTTTATCACAACTATGCATGATTATATTATCAGTTGCATGTTATTATTTGCATCTAACATTATTTGCATTTTTTTTTTCTTCCCATCCCCATCAGAACAGATCTGTGAGCCTTTTTTGGATTATGACTCTCCAGAGAACCGCTGCTTTCCACCACAAGTGTCGTAACGTTTCGGGTTTGGCTGTAGATCTCTGAAAACAAAGTGAGAAACAAAAATGTGTCCTTCATCACGTAATTTATCCTGACAGCCAGCAGTAAAACTGAGAAAACTGGAAGAAGGAGGAGATAAGTAGGTGTATAAAGCATACGGTTATAGCAAAAGGCTATTTTTATCAGCAGCAGGGTGAAACAGTGGCGTCTGTGTGGGATAACGATGGGCCTTATACTAATCAACATATCTTATCAGAGGTTTTATGCAGCATATCAAATATATAAAAAATAGTATTTTATTATATACTTATATTTTCTAATTTTATTTATAAGCCACCCGAACAGTCTAAAGTTACAAAGTTTTCTAAACATGTGAATTTATAATGGACTTTATACTTTGGTCAGTAATAAAAAACTAGCAGAGAAATGAGCAACTACAAGGATGTACTTATATCTGTTTATTAAAATAAAGATTAATCATGTTAAGATTTGGCAGTTGCTTCTCTGCATATGTCAGCTTTTCTAAAGTTAAGAAGCATGGAACAGATGAAAACAGGGAAAACAAACCCAAACCTAAACAGATTTGTTATAACCTCAAGCACATGTTAGCAGATGGTCTATAATGACTGGAGACATGTGACAGGCATTAAAGCACTACAGGAGAAGAAAATAACAAAACAAATCTTACATTGTTTCTTTTTGTTCCCTTCCCACCCTTCAGGTTTTTTTCCTAATGAAAAAAGCTCAAAATGACTTGTAATACACTTTTAGTATGCTTTTTAAGCTCTCTTGTTCACCATTCACCTTCATTGTATGGAAAAGAGCAGCATGAACATTCTGCTAAACATCTTGTTTTGTGGTCCACAGAAATGCAGAACTGTTCCTTTAACTCATGCATTATGCAATAGTATAATTTAATCAAACATACGGTTTTAATTTTAGACATATTCAGCTGGTGTAATGTAGAAGTAAAGAACATACTTAGGCGGACTGGGAAGGGAAGGAGTCGGGTTACAGTGTGTAAATTTGTCGGCCATTAGGTAGGCGTGCTGTGCAAGCGCTGCTCAGGCGAGATTAAACCGGATTTAGGGGACTGCAGCACCTCTCATGTGGGTAATTTCCCAAGAGAAGCTGCCCTTCAGACATGTGTCAGAAATCAAACAGCATTATATCTGACTACTTTGTTAATGGATTTCACAACGGTGTGTAAGAACCTGCCAAGAATAATTATAGGATTAATTATTCATTCCTACCAAAATGAAAAATTCTCCTTGAAACCTGTTGACCTTAATGCACGGTTCACGCTTTTTCATGCTAAATGCAGATATCTCCAAAGAAGGATCTCCCTAGTCAAAATTAGATTGAGATATCTAATTAAATCGCAGCTATCTTTAAATGAGTTTTGACTAGGAAGAATTCCAGTTCAAGAATTAAGCTTTGCTTAAAAATAAAGTTCAAGATATCTAAGCTACTCTTGTTGACTAGCAGCCTATACTTTCAAATAATGTTTTTTGGATATCTTTAAAAATTATGAATTAAAGACATCTTAAATTTGATTTTGACTAGTCGAACACGAGTTTGAGATGTCTCGAATTATAACTTTTACTAGAGGTAATTCAGTTAGAGATAGCTAGCTCTAGTTTAATTATCACTAGTAAAATTGTAATTTGAGATATGTCTAATTAGAAATATGCCTTGTACAGAATCAATTATAGATATCTTTAATTACAATTTCTACCAGTCAAAACAAAACTTTTTCCAATGGAAGAATATGCTATAACTAGTCATAATAGCATTGCAGATATCTTAATTCTAATTACGATGAGTCAAAATTGCAGAATAGATATCTGGGATTGGACTTTCTGTACTAGTCATAATTTAGTTTTGACTAGTCAAAAGGGGTATTTAATGATAAACGGCTTGCCATATGCCTTTACTCTGTCTGCTGTCTAGTTCGTCGGATAAAACGCCTGTTTCGGTGTTATGATTGGTCAGCTCATCTGTCAATCAAACTCCCGGAAACGAGTGAATTGGCCATTGGCTCTTTTATATAGAGGCGGGACTTATTCCCTCATATGGCACGTAGCACTTTCTTCCATTCACACAGTAATATGAGTACACAGTGTTGGTATTTCTAAAGACTTAGATGTATTCACATATAAGTCATGTGATAGTTTTGCCAAACTGAAATTTAAAGGAATATTTACTGTTTAATATAAAACTAAATTTAAGCTTAGTTGGCAGCATTTGGCATAATGTTGATTACCACAAAAATTAATCTGACTCACAGGAAAACACAGGGTTTAAGTAACAGGAACTAAACGAGGTAATTAAAGAGACACAGCTGAAACAAATGAACACAATCAACACGAGGAGAAACTGGGTCACAGGGAGCAAATAAAACCTAACACAGGAACACAGGGCTTACAGTTTTAGGGTTTATGGTATTGCATTGTCATGATGATGATGGTGTAGTATTGGATATACACTGAAAAAAATGGTCAAATCTAAATGAACTGATTGTATTCAGATAAAAAAAATATATATTTAAAGCTGATAATGATTAATTCATAAATTAATCATTAATATTTGGATTTTATTAAATTGTCCTAATACATAATAATAATAATAATAATAATAATAATATATTCACACAAATCTCAACTGCTTGATTGTTTGATGTTATAAACAATTGTCGTAGTGTACGCTATCATCAGCTCTAATCTGCTTATTGCATCTAAGGAATAAAGATGTGATAAAAATACATCATGAATTCCTGTAAAGTGGCTTTGAAACAATGTGCAATGTGAAAAGTGCGAGAAAGATAAAATCAACTAATAGTCCCAGTCCAGAAAGGAGAGCAGGAGAAGATGTTTTCCAATTCACAATGACCAAGCACGCCTTACTTGCCATGATTCAGCAGTTTTATTCATCTGTGTGCCATTAAATCTCACCACGTGTCTGTTTCTGCTGTCTGTCTCCAAGAAAGAAAAGCATAGCCGAATGGATTATAGCATGACCTGACAAGAACATTTCCAACACCTAAACTGAGTTTAGAATGAACCTCTATTCTGTAATAAGCTGCATTCCATCATTTCAATGCAGACGATTAAAAATAATAGCTTGGATATCCATTGATTCAGCTCAGTAAAGGTGCATCAGCATTTTACATTGTCTGCCCTCAGAAGAACTCCACCCAGAGGACTCTTTGCATTTACATGTAAAACTATTCTTTTGAGATGCTTTTATTCAAAACTTACAGTACGTTCAAGTACTGCAATGCTACCATACCAAATTTCAGTTCAGAACAACTTTCTATTTATAATCACGTGCCGTTTGGAAAACCTTGAACACATGTAGACCGACAACCACATTCACCACATGCTATATTCACATATTCTTATATAACCCTCTTCTTGCACTGTTGTTTTCTTGCTATCTTGTACTTTCCTGAACAATGCAGTCTCTGTGTGAATGTTCTACAGAGGCTGAAGAGAACCAAAAGAAGGGTGCCAGGTTTGCAAGATAGACAGTATCCGGTTTCTCTGCTGATGCCATCCTGGTGTTTTACTTCACAGACTCTGTGCCTGGGCTTGCTTTCCCATGACATGAAAACCTACGGCATTGTATCGCGCTTTCTCCTTTTCCCTGTTGTAAAAGGTCATGTGACTCTCAGGTCATTTTACTCTGTTCGCTTTGTTTTGCTAGCACTGCATACTGTACCAGTTCTTAGGCAGGAAAAAGATGGCTAAATGACATGCATTGAGGTCTAATACTTCAAATACTCCAAATTGTAGTATCTTTCTTTAGATAAAGAAAATAAAAATCAATAAAATACTATTTAACAATTGATAGAAAATACATTGTCTGTAATTTTAAAGACGTCAATTTCTTCATCATTAAAAAGTTTTACTCATAAAAAAGACTGCAGGTATTACATTAATAAATTATTACATTTATTTTAAATTATGTAATAAAACATTAATTTAAGTTGAAGTACATTGCAGAACAAACTGCTTTCGTGTACAGATGTATGACTATAATCAGAAACAGCTGCTAATGCAGTTTCTATGAATTCATATCTATGGTTCCCATTAGTTTCAAAATTTAAAATAATAAGGATCTCATGAAAATGACACTGCAGTAGTAAAATGACTCAGCAGCATTCAAAGCAGTGCAATAAAATGAGAGAGCAGGAATATAAAAAAGCCTTTACGATCTCCAGAATTGAAAATATTTTTACTTGTTTATTTGTGCGTTGAGAACATTCCATTTTATCATTTTGCAAACGTTATTAGGATGCTTTAATGTTCTCTAAACATTCTGAAACAAGTTATGTTTAAAAATGTTAGATAAACATTAAGCATAAGAAACATTCAATGAAAGATGAGAACATTATTAAAGACCAGATAACTTGAACAAATGAAGATCATTTGTCCATAGCTTTGAGAGAACTTTGAGAGAATGTTCAGAGAACGTTCACCTGCAGTGAAACATCTGGGAATTTTGCTCAGATCTACTGTAGAATAGGTTCCACACAGAGCAGGTTTTCTGTAGAAGGTCAGATATGGAGCCAAGCAGGGCAGTGGTGTTTATTCAAGGGCATCGAGGTCGTGGCGTGTGTGACACGCACAGAAGAGAGAGCAAACGCTCTGTTTTGAGAAGGGAGGCCCCCTGCTTCGAAAGATCCACACATCATCCTCTCTCGCCGTATGGCTTTCTGGCACTCAAATCTCTCTCTCAGACCAGCACACAATATCTGTGGAATGTCGTGCTTCTGTGAAATACGGTTCACACGGTCCAATACAGAAAAGATGAACCTTATATAAGCAGACCCTTAGCTTTTGAAAAGGGACCCCTGATGAGTGCACTAGCACTGTTTATAGAGTGTAGACTGCTCTTATTATCATGAAAGCACCACAATGAAAAACTCTTTAAAGAAAATGAGGGGTTTTGTTTATTAAAGATAATCTGACTCTGGCTCCATGCGGGGACCTCAACCTTCAGCGTATTTGATTACAGAAGTGAAGACCGAAACAAAGTCCAGATTTCAGCTAACAATGAGACACTGTCATTTTTGATGCTCTGCAAACATATTTCTTGACAAAGCAGCAAGCCTGGCTGGGTGTAGAGGTTGGGTCAGGTATTCTTTTTCAGGTCACAGATGAGTCACGGAATTTGGGTGAGGATACTAGCATGCTACTCTTACCATTACTGCCATATAGAAATAAGGCAGAAACAGTACAGTACACCAGTTTTGAGTTTACAACAATTTTAACACTTTTATTGAATTTACACATTTATAAAGTATCCAAATAGTTATAAAGGCCACTGTATCTATCTACAGTATATATACTTTTACAGTACACACACACACATATGGGGGGAGGGGTGCAATCCAACGCTTTGGGGGGCTTCGACCGCTTATAAAAACGTAGTTCTGTTTTTTTTTTTAGCTTGTTTACTGTCACATTGCAGCTTTAAGGCATGGCACATGTGTTTTATTTTTATTTTATTTTTTTTGTAATAAGTCAGAAATGACAAGGAGGCAGCTTCCCGCAATAGAAAGTTAATGGAATGCGTTGGATTGTTTTCCCACCCAGTGGGCGTGGTTTTCAGATTATGACGCGTGTCGCTCTGTCTCTATAGCTAGGGGAAGGAAAGTCCTAAGTCAATTCCACGCTGCCAGCACAAGAGGAGAGGGCGCAGACAATCAGCTCACACCAAAGCCTACTAAGCCTTTTTACATAGACTCTCCAACTTTAAGACAGCACAATGGCAGAAGAAAAGATCTCCATAGAAGATGTAAAGACGTCCAACGGTGAAGCGCACCAGGACGACCCGACCGTCGCCAACGGCTTGGGTGATCACACGTGGAGCGAGCCGGAGACCACCGGGCAGAAGCTGAAACGCTTCGTCATGGCCAATCTGCTGGTCATCCTGACGGTGTCCGCGGTCATCGTCGGCGTCTTCATCGGGCTCGGCGTGCGAAGCGCCGGGTTGAGCCGCACGCAGATCCTTTACTTCGGATTCCCCGGCGAGCTCCTCATCCGCCTGCTCAAGATGATCATCATCCCTCTGGTGGTCTGCAGTCTGGTGTCAGGGGCTGCCAGCCTCGACCCCAAAGCCCTGGGCAAGCTGGGCGGCTGGGCGATGCTCTTCTTTCTGGTGACCACTCTGATCTCGTCTGCCATCGGCGTTATTATGGCGTTCATCATACAGCCTGGATCCAGCGACGGGAAAAAATTATCCCAACTCACGCAGGATGACAGCGGCGTCCCCGAAGCCAAAGAAGTCATCGATTCGTTTTTAGACTTGATAAGGTGAGTCTAGGCGAGGTGAACCTCTAAAGTTACGCCAGCGAACACATGGCCGCACATTTAGCTACTATTAAAACCGAATCGTGAAATGGTCAGCAATGTACAGTAAATGCCAGCGCAGCACTGAGCTTTGCCTAACAGGAAGAGGAAAGGAACATTCATTAAATGTGTCAACGAACAAAAAAGGCTACATAACATCATGTAGCTCGTAAAGCTACACAAACTGCGATCTCCGATATGTGTAGGCTACTCTGAAAGTTGTTATTTCTCAGGAATTATTTAAGTATGGTAGGCTGTGTTTTAATAATCGTTTCTGTAATTAACGCTTCTTATTCTGACCTCGATGATCGTGACGTTAAATTCATTCAGCAGCATGTTCTGTAAACACACTCTTAAGTTGCATCAGCTGCGCGTGGCGTGACTGACGCAATTAATCCGTTTTGAAGAGGATGCAGCTTTAAGGTCAGTTTTATGAACGTAACACATACCTTCCCTTTCTGGGTGTGTGTGGTTTCTATTACTCGAGGAAGTAAAAGCCGAAGTTGGGTTTTAGCGGTAGCCTAGCCTATATGTCGAAAATGTGACTTTTAGTAATTCAAATAAATAGAAATTGTAAAGGACGCGGTCATTTATTCTTTCAGCAGAGGCAGAGATTCCGTAAGGAAACCTAAATCATACAGTTTGTGTGTGGGGTTAAGGGGCTGGTCCATGTTATCCTGTAAACAGGTCAAATTTCATGAACAGAATGATGTGAAGAGAACATTCTGTTCTCATTTACCTTCAAAAGCAACAGCAGCAGAAGGCATTCTCTAAACAACTTGTCAAATTTCTCACTGCCTCTGAAGACGAGCATGTTGTTCCGAATACATACAAAAAGCAAATATTTACGCTGACACAATTTAGGGTGACCCGACCCAAGAGAAACAGGGTTTTCCTGTTATTGGTGGCCTGTCCTTGGAAATATATTTTGGCCCACAAAGTCAAAAATTAAATGTGCCAGTTACAACCTTTGCTTATTTAAAAAAAAAAAAAAAAAAAATCACAGAGTAACTTAAGACCAATAAAGGAATAATGGTTGATAATTGTTGAGATTTTCAGTTGCTAACATTCCTGTATTCATTCCTATGTGACAAAAAGATCTAAAGAGCCAAAGCATGTTTTATAACGGCATTGAGATCACAGTTTAATTACTTAATTCCAACCAAAGTTAGATTTTCTGCTAAAGTTCTGTTGTTGTTTTTTCTCTTCCTGTAACATACAGTCTCTTTCTGGTGGCACAGCTATTTTAGTTTCCATGCGCTTCGTTGTTTCATACTTTATGACCAGTTTCTCAAAATATACAATTCACCAGAATTCAGCAGTAACCTATTGTTTAAAAGAGTGGTTTTGGCCAAAATTAGAACCCTAATTTAAAGCCAAACTGGAACCTTTGTAATGTTTCTTCTTTGGCTGTGTCTCGGCGTATGCCTGACGCATGCACACACATGCAGACATGCACAATAGAAGCAGGGTTAATTAGGCAGCTGATGTGGCTTGTGTCATCCATCAAAGTGGCTTCTCTCTTGGGGTTTCACTGTGACTAAATCCTGCCATACATTCGCAAGGACCACTGTGGAGCCCTGCTAATTTCACACTCTGACAAGTTGGATGGTATTTCTATAGAACGTCTACAAACAGGTTCTGACATGTTTAGTAGGTTTGCTTGACAGCATATATGTTTTAACTCTTACATTAGGCTAGATTTTTCGGTTTCTGCAAGTTTAGACTTGGTTCATCTGTTATCTGTAGTTGCAGTGCCTTATCAAGTTCAGTGCGACGGAAAGACCCCTGACAACGACAACATTTGTGGAACAAGCCATCCTTGCCCCCCGTTACGCAAAATATATAACCTTATAAAACCTTTATGGCTTTCTTTCTTTGTGGAACACAAAAGGAGAAGTTTTGAAGAATGTTCATGCTGCTCTTTTCCCATACAGTTAAAGTGAATGGGCTGTTCAGGCCAAAACACACTATTGTAATGGTTGACACAACTCATGCACTACATCTTCCAAGCTCTATACTGATTGGTTTATGCGGGAAAGAGCAGCTTGGACATTCTGCTAATTTTCTTTTTTTGCGCTTTACTGAAGAAAGGCAGTCAGATGGGTTCAGAATGACATGGCAGTCAGTAAATGATTTCTTTTAATGCACTTTTTTGTGAAGTCGTGGCCTAGTGGTTAGAGAGTTTGACTCCTAACCCTAAGGTTGTGGGTTCGAGTCTCGGGCCGGCAATACTACGACTGACTGCCTTGAGCAAGGCATCGAACCCCCAACTGCTCCCCGGGCGCTGCAGCATAAATGGCTGCCCACTGCTCTGGGGGTGTGTGTTTGTTCACTGCTGTGTGTGTGCACTTTGGACAGGTTAAATGCAGAGCAGGAATTCTGAGTATGGGTCACCATACTTGGCTGTATGTCACGTCACACACATACGCTTTTTGTACGATGCATGTGAAACCCACAATTTCCCCATCATGGCATTTTTTTTTTTTTGTGTGTAAATTTTGTGAAAGTTTATTTTAGACAGGGCAAAGTCAGAGTACATTTACCTGTTAATAGTTACTTTTAATATGTCAACAAACACTGAACCTAAGATAAATCTTTGACGTAAGCTTTAAAAAGGTGTGTAGAGTGCCACGTTTCGAAGAGGTCCTGTTTGACGTGTCTCACTGTTTACACTCCTACGTAGAAAGCAGACGCATCCATCACATCCTAAAGCCATTCTTGGAATGCAGTGAGTCATGGAATTGTCGTTGTGTGGTATTAGTAGTTGTGAATGTTGGATAAAGTGCTCGGCCCAACCAGCTCACTGGACTTGAATGTGACACTTTGAAAACATTTGAGTGCAACAATTAAATATTTCAACGGGATGAACTGGTTTTTACTAATGTTGCTATGCTGGTTTTGCATGCATCTTCAGTTCTAACTTTCCTCAATGTTCAGATGAAGGAAATTTGTGAAGGGAACGAACACTGGCATTGGTGTTTGGCAGTGACCTGCTGTCTGGGATGCAGCCTGTTGCACATAGCAAATTTTAAGCTGTTCTTTCCTCGGTTTTCCAGTCTCGTCTTGCTCCAGCTGCACTATTTTATGATAATAGTCTCCTTACACCTTCCAGGCTTCTCTAGATGTTAGAGGGAATGATTGCGATGTACTGGAAAGCTCCCTATGGGCAAATTCAGAATCTGAATTTTAGAAATGTAACTCAAGCACAGCTGCTTATGTGATTTTACTTGGAAAAAGGGTGGCACACAGGTTTCATTTTTATATGCACACCATATTAAGGTCAGGGATGCTGGAATATTCCTGAATAAATGTCTGTGTTTGGCGTTAATCCTCATCTCCAGTCTCCAGGCAGGTCCTAGTGCCCATCTCCATTGGAGGGAATGGGGTTATGTGGGAGGTAATGTGTGGAACTGGGATTAGTGGAGGGTTATAATCGGACTAAATTCTCCAAGTTATTTCCACATGAGGCATCTCGTGAGTCCAGGCCGCTTTGGGATTGGGTGTTCAGGACTTGCCAGTGGGCTGAATCTGTGTGAGGGGTAGAATTGGATCTTTGTTCTCTCACTACCTTGTTCTGGACAGTGTTTGCCAACCCCCCAAAAATATACTTCAGTTTTAATGCAAATGCTTTGCATATCTATACAGCCGAACTTCCAAAGTGTACACTATTTGATAGTGTGCGAGCACATGGGTTTGATGCAAACACACTAGTAGAGAGTTTCACTATTTCTGTCCAGGAGTTAAAATAAAAATATCTGTGAGTTATGAGTGTCTTTGACCAACTAACTCATCTATCGTTGTTGAGTCTCTGGTATTTCGACTGTGAAACATGGGGCCATGCAAGTGTTTCTTTTTTGTAATTCTGTGTTTTTTCATTTATTTTATATATAATATACTCCTTCCTTTCTTTGTCTTTCAGAAATATTTTCCCATCTAACCTGGTATCAGCTGCCTTTCAGTCGGTGAGTTTAACAGGCTTTGGTTTATGCTTTTGGTTATGTGTTTTCTATGTGACGTGCGATTTAAGACAATTCTGAACATTTCTTCTCCTTCAGTATGCCACTGGTTACAAGTTTGTAAAGAATGACACCAACTCGACCAACTTCTCTGTGGAAAAGGTACAAAGTCCTTTACCTTAGAATTGTCTTGAAAGTCCAGATTCTTTTTTTTTTTCTTAGAATTGTCTTTTTTTTTTTATTTTTTATTTTTTGTAGTAAATGAATAAATTTATTTTATGATTGTAATTTTTATTGTTTTTAATTAGTGGTTAATATAATTTTTTTGTGTGTGTGAGAATTCAGTCATTTATGTGTTTGTGTTCAGGTTCCAGTTGGCGCAGAGGTGGATGGCATGAACATCCTGGGTCTCATTGTTTTTGCTATGGCATTTGGTGTGGCCTTGAGGAAGCTTGGGGAGGAAGGAGAGATCCTTATCAAGTTCTTCAACTCTTTCAATGAGGCCACCATGGTGTTGGTCTCCTGGATCATGTGGTAAGGGAACATCATGTGCTTTCCCCAGTGTTTGTTTCGAATGTTTGAATTGTGGTGTCCTATATATATTCGCCTCTTCACTTTCCTGACACCATATCTCATGTTTTCCTGTCTGTAGGTATGCACCACTGGGTATTATGTTCCTGGTTGCTGCTAAGATTGTAGAAATGGAGGATGTTGGCTTGCTGTTCGCCAGCCTGGGGAAGTACATCGCCTGCTGCGTCGTTGGCCATGCCATCCACGGTCTTCTTGTCCTCCCACTCATTTACTTTGTGATTACAAGGAAGAACCCATACACTTTCTTGCTGGGGTTGGTCACCGCTTTGGCTACTGCCTTTGGAACGTCCTCTAGGTAAATTAATAAGCAGCTTCAACATTGGCATCTATGGTTCCATGAAGAACATTTAATATCCATGGAAACTTTCCATTGCCCAAAAGGTTCTTTATAGTGGAACTGTTCACTGAAAGGTTCTTCTTGGTACGGGTGTAACAACATCATTTTGAAGCCTTTATTTTGTATTAGTGTAGGCTGGTTTAAAACCCAGTATTTACATCAGTCTCTGATCCAAACACAAGTGGTCTGGAAGTAAGATGTGCCTCAGCTGTGACCACTTGTGATCAGATTCCTAGCCTTAAATGGATGTCTTTGATGTCTTATTACACCAGTTATACTTTGATTAGTTACCTTAGTTTGTTTACATTTTATTAATTGGATATTGCAATTGCACATCAGCTCCGCCACATTGCCCCTCATGATGAAATGTGTGGAGGAGAACAACGGTGTGTCCAAGCACATCAGCCGCTTCATCCTGCCCATCGGAGCGACCGTCAACATGGACGGCGCCGCCTGCTTCCAGTGTGTAGCTGCGGTGTTCATCGCTCAGCTTAACGGGATCCCGCTGGACTTCGTCCAGGTCATCACCATCCTGTGAGTTCATTGAATGTCTCTCAGCCACCTCCATACTCTGCTGTGATTGGAAGACGTTGACTTTGACTGACTGACTGACTTCTCATCTGTTTGTAGTGTGACTGCGACGGCCTCTAGCGTGGGAGCTGCTGGGATCCCTGCTGGAGGGGTGCTGACGCTGGCCATCATTTTGGAGTCAGTAGGCCTGCCCACCAACGATCTGTCCCTCATCTTGGCTGTGGACTGGCTTGTGTGAGTATCTGGTTTAGATATTTTTGGGGTTCAAGAGAAGGATGGTAAAGCTTTAGTATGGATAGCTGGGAGGGAGAAGAAAAAGAATGGAAAAAGTCTTGTGAATCCTAAAAGTTTTGACTTTAAGTCGGCAGTTTATTTTGAAAAAAAAAAAAACATAAACATAAATGCGCACACACACACACATAAGTATTTGTAAAAAATAATTTGAAACTAAGTGTAGTCGAGGATAAGATAAGATAAGATGATTTTTTTTTAATATAACTTGTATTCATTTCATGTCCTCATTATTTATTTTTTATTTTTTGGACCGTGAAGATAATATTATTTTTTCTTTATCTTATTTCTTTGTTTAGTGATCGCACTTGCACCGTCATCAATGTTGAAGGCGACGCCTACGGAGCAGGTCTTCTGCAGTATTTCGTGGATCGCACTTCCAGTAAAGAGGGGGCGGGGCTAAATAAGGTGCGCGTGGAGGAAGAAGATCCCGCCTCCCGGCCAGAAATTTCTCCGCTCATCGAAAAACAGGGAAGCCTTGAATTGGAAGAGGTCGCTGGACCTAAACCCTGTGAAAAGGAATCCGTCATGTAGACTTGCACACTATTTCAACAAACTTTCCTTTTGACCTGTCTGATCTCAATAAATCAATCTCTGCATCTACGCAGTGACCATTGGAGAGATACAGGTTTAGATTAAGACAGGAGAAAGACTACATCCTTTTGACCCTTCTCTATGCCCTGCTCTTTATGAAAGGAGTCTGTTAAAACTTATGCACGTTTAGATGGAAAAATACTTGAACAATTATTTATTAGAAGCTGGTCAGACATTTTGGATTTTCTCTTTATACTCTTTTTCTATGTTTGCTTTACACCCCCCCCCCCCCCCCTTTTTTTTTTTTTTTTAAGAAAACTCAGTCCGGCCTTTTAAAATAATCTATATTATTATGATCACACATGCCCTCGTAGTTCTGATTCTATGCGATTGAGTTAAACCTCATATTTCTCTCAACACCTCCTAATAAGCCAAAGCATCCGCAGAATCTCTCTGCATCTTTCAAACACACCAAATACATTTTAAGGTGGTTTAATGGTCCGTTATGCTGAAATACCTCATTCATGCTGATTCCCTTTATGCCACCTATGGCTCCTCAGATGTAGGTCCATCTAATACCTTCACTAAACTTTCTACTAGAGGAGCCAGAAGACTGGCGTAGAAGGCCTGACTGACAGTTAAGAGACAACATCTTACATTCTGCATCGTCTTTATGGAGTCACTATTACAGTTCACGGCGGGCTCTTCGGGGTCAGGTTGCACCCTAAGGTCAGACAGGAATGTATGCATAATAATATATGGCTCACATGCAAAGTAAGCCTTGTCTTAAAGCTCCAAGGCTGTTTGGGTCAGAGCCTTGAAGGTGAGCGAGATCCCTATGCAGTGGTGATACGCAAATAAACAGATCCGTTTTGATCCGTTTCAGAAGAAAGCCATAGATTAGAGTGTGAATTCAGACTGGAACTAAGGTTTTATACAGGTTTTTATTTTATTTTTTATTTAAGTTTGAAAAAGGCTAAGCAGCTTCCTTTTGTAGGGTTTGGTTTCATTTTCTTCCCTTTTTTATATATTTATATTTTTTTTTTATTTTTGTTTTTTTTTGTTTTTTATTGTTTAAAAAAAAAAAAAGCCCTTTTATGTAAAATATGCAGAAATGAAGTATTCAGTTTTGTTTGCTTTCTAAAAGCGTACTTCTGAGATCTTGTTTTTGTTTTTTTCTATGTATGTTATTGCAGAAGAGCACAAATATAAAATGCATGGCGGTTTGTGAAGGTAGTTAACTATATAATATAATATAGAAATGTTTTCTAAATGTATAACCTAAACACACCAGCTGAAAGAAAGTATCAGGTGACAGGGTGAGAGACATTTGACATTGTACTGTATGTTGACCAAATGTCTGTCACAGAAAGAAGTCGCCATAATAGTAAATTTTTGTAGAAATTGGTTTGACTCGCAGTTGATCAGTAAGAGGTTAAATCCGACCAAAGAAACATTTCTCATTTTTTTTATATATTAATGTAGCAATATATATAATTTAAATGGGTTTGGTGCATGTAATCTGCAATATTAACAGTCTCTCATTTCTGTTGTGTTCTGTTAGTGTTCAAGGTGTATTTCAAATCACATGTATTTTTTTCAAATCTCACAAATGTTCTGACATCACTCCTTTAAAAGCCAGTACTGTAAAGGCTTCTCATTCCAGGTGGCTGTAGTGTAGCTGCTCTGCTGTTGTGGCGATGTATCCGTGTACAAGTTTAATGGGTGGTTGTGTCATAAATGGATACTTGATGTCATCAGTGGAGCCAAAGAGTACTGTTAAGAGAACCAGTGAATGTACTCCACACCAACTGCAGAATAAAGTCTTTATTTTAAATAAATCTGCTGTGATGTTCTCTTTCTTATGAGTTAAATTAGCTAAAATTAGTTATGCATTGGGTCCCAGAGGATAACTGATCCACTTGTTTGGTTTTCTTATTTCTTATCTATAGCAAGTTTATTTTACAGCCCTGTGATGTACTGATTGGTTAGTCGTGACGTTCTGTGGTTAGGTATTTTGTATAATGGTTGATGATTTTCTACATAACTGTACTGGTTTGACATCATATCACGCTATACTCAACTCAGATTGAAATTTCATGATTTGAATTAAAACAATATGTTCAGTTATTTGGAAAGAAGCGTTTGATAAGCAAGATTATTCCAACATACACCCCTTTAGGGTGATACAAGACTACGTAGTTTCACGAGATATCAGCTGACTTATCTCTGTTTGATTCATTCAGAATGGGTTGTCAAATCCTTAAAGACCCAGAATGTGTTGCTGTAAACACAAGCATCATTTTTTAGGAAGGCTTTAAAGATTTGTCCTGTTATGATACTGTACAAACTGGGTAGGATATCAGTAACCAAAGCCCAGCATGAAGACTTCATGTCCTATTGCGCCACCTTGTGGTCTTTTTACAATTTTACTGTAACGTTTACAATAAAAATTCCAAAAGTAATACAGTGTGATGGTTTATTTCCAGACTTCCATCTTTAAATACACTGACATGTTAAGAAACTGTTTTGTTTGTGTTATGCTGTTTGTTAAATATTTGGTGGTCATGATGTACATTCAAACTAAATTAAGGTCAAACAGTCTGACAGTAAAAAACAAAAAAAAAAAAAACATCAAAAGTACAAAGTTATTATCATGTAACATGGTGCAAATATCATATGTGACCCTGGACCACAAAACCAGTCTTAAGTGTCAATTTTTCAAAATAGAGATTTATACATCATCTGAAAGCTGATTAAATAACCTTTACATTGATGTATGGTATGATTAGGATCAGAAAATATTTGGCCGAGATACAACTATTTGAAAATCTGAAATCTGAGGGCGCAAAAAAATCTAAATACTGAGAAAATCGCCTTTGAAGTTGTCCAAATAAACTCTTAGAAATGCATATTACTAATCAAAAATTACGTTTTGATATATTTACGATAGGAAATTAACAAAATATCTGCATGGAACAAGATCTTTACTTAATATCCTAATGATTTTTGGCATAAAAGAAAAATCGAAAATTTTGACCCATACAATGGTTTTTTGGCTTCTGCTAAAAATATACTCCAGAGACTTAAGACTGGTTTTGTGGTCCAGGGTCACATATGTGCATAAGACTGTAGCTTCTTTTCAATGGCATTTTTATTTCCATTTCCAAAGGAAAACCATTTAAAATTTGCCAAAAAAATAATAAAAAATGTTAAAAGGACATTTCAGTATCAGCATACACCAGTCACCATATATCAACAAAAAACATCCTACACTCTACAAAGTTCATTGTGGTCTAATAAAGACCACTAAGTTGAAAAGCAGTTAAGTCCTTTCAAGTTTTAATGCCGGTCTTGTTTATTAAGTGCTTAACTTGAGGACCTACAAACATGAATCAGTTTTCTAAATGCCAGCACTTACTGTAAATTATGCACTAATGCAATTGGTGATATAGACTCTTTAAAACTGTTGTTTCTCTGGCAATCAGTTTAAAAATTCTAACTTTTGTTTAGTGTTTAATTGTTACTGAAACCAATATATTAATATTCATCTATAACAAAAAAAAGATTTAACCTTTGTAATTTTCTTGGATAATGCAGTGTGAAATATTACATACTTATACATTTAGAACTTTTCATACCATTGTTACATACAGTGTGTTTAGACTACTTTTGAGACTTGTGACTCCCCAAACCACAACACACACATACAATAAATAAAATTGGCAATAAATATTAACATTCATGTGATCCGATACAGTTCAAAACCTTCAGTCTGATAGTATTACTTCTATTATTGCAATAGAAAAACAGTGTTGCATAATTGTGGCACATCGAGTAACTGCTTGCTACGATACTAACGTGCGACTCCTGTCCAGTCTTTTCTTGGCAGGGTTTGGATACTGGGGGTTCTCAATAACTCCTTCCCCAAACTTGAGTTCCAAGAAGGCACGGTGGTTGTTCGGACCGTAAGCAGTGATGCCGGCAAACTGCATTGGTACCAGGGGTTGCAAAAAATGCTCTGGGAACTCCACGTCTTGTTTGTGCTCAGTCCAAGTGTCCCTGGTCATAACGCCATTGCAAGGGTAGAAGGGCCACAAGTCCACATGCAAATGGTTGGCTTCACTATACTGCACACGGTAGAAGTCGCCTTCAACCGCTCGCTCCCAGACATAGCCGTTAGCATCCACCAGTGAGCCAGAGTCTAGGTTCTTTAGGTAGTCGCAATTCGGAACGTCCGCCAAGTAGATGCCCAAGTCCACGTCGTAGTCCCATGGGATTATGTCCTGGTGTCGGGCTGCTCCCAACAAGGAACCCCCTTCCAGCCAGTAACGTATGCCAGAGCTCTTCAAGATATTGATAACATATTTAGTGGTCTCTCGGAGGGCACGCAAGCAGCAAGGTGGAGTCCAGCGCTCTATGTAGAGGTATTCCGGTGTGTCGTCAAGCACTGTGCCGAAACATCGTGGAGTCTCTTTACTGCAGCCAAACCACTGATGCTGATCATCAGGCAGCACCACGTGCTTTAGGCCGAAGCTATGCATGAGGTGATCGGTGGAGTCTTTCAGGCGACTGTCTGCCTTCCACTGGTTGTGCGCTGAGCTAAATAGTGGCCGATGGCTTGCAGAGAACGAAAGTCCCTCCAGGAGCTTGACCTTCCAGCCACGCAGAGAAGTTTGGACAAACAAGGAAGACATGAGGGGGCGCCCTAAGGGAACTGAGAGATTGAAGAGGTCCTCAGTGCGGATAAGAACCACTGCATCTCCCTGCAGGGCTGTGCAGACGCTACCGCTGCTCCCTGAGGCCGCAGGGGTGTAGGTCGCAGTCCATTCCCGCAGATTCACACGAAGGTGCAGGCACTGCACCGCCGAGCGGGTCAGCACAGGGGCAGCAACAAGTCGTACCGGCCCGCCACCTTCCCCTTCCAGCTCCCGAATGAGACGCTCAATTTGTCGGCCGTGGTCCAGCTCCATGCCATCTGGGACCAACAAAGCAAACTCTGTCTGTACATTGAACTCCGGACGGTGAGTTTGTGGAGGCTGGTCAGGGCTCGGTGACAATACCAGGAGGCGACCTCCCACTGGAAGAGCCAGAGGAGGGTATGGTGGACTTTCGGCTACAGCAAGGAAGGGCAACTCCGGTCTCTGGCGGAAAAAGGAGCGTGCAACATCACCAACATAGTTTTCAAAGTCTTCAAATTCACGAACAAGGATTGTGATGCGTGGACCATGCATGTTGCCCTCAAGGCCTCCCATTTTGGCACCTCCAACCATATTTCCACCTACCAGATTACCCATAGCTCCCAGTCCTGCCCCAGGCCGAGAGGCCTTCTTTAAACCTTTACTTTGTTCCCGACGTTTCTCCATCATCTGCTGCTGGGCCCGTGAGACATAATATAGGATAAGCAAATTCAAAATTATTGCTCCTGTTAACAGAGCCTGTCAAAAACTGATACGCATTATGGCTCTTGTGGTTAAACACTTTTATGATGCATACAGTAAGGGAAATCTTAAATAGAAAGAGGACAGAAAATCTTGATCATCATAACCTGTCCAAATTCCTGAAATCTTGAACTTTATCATTTTGGTATGGCCAAAAAGAAAGCAAAGTGGAAAGAGTTTGGGAGCTGAATATTTGATGAAGCATCTTCTTTGACCAGATCAGTTTCTGCTGATGTCTTCCTCTGTGTCAACTGATGCCATCCAGGAGAAAAAACAAACAAACAAACAAACAAAAAAAAAAAAGAATGAGACTGACTGGCAGATTTTTTGACCCAAGTGCCTGTAGTTCACCACAATCCATTAAATAAATGCTATACAAAGACTGACTGGCAGATTCCATATTTTGACCCAAGTGCCTGTAGTTAACATTTTAATAAACAAATTCACTTTGAGCTCTTCAGAGTTTAAGGTAATTGTTTAGGAAATTCAGTTCCAAGTTTGCATTGCAAAAAGCCTTTTAGTCATCAACTACCAAGTCTAGCCAACAAAGATGACCTAGAAATATACAGAGTTGTTCCAAGCTACTGTCCCAATTAGAGATGAGCTCTAGATTTGAGTATTTAAGAAACTATAATATGATCTCTTGAGACAGGTCCTCCAAATATAGAACATGCATGCAAAATTAAACCCAAACAAGCCTTCAACCGTCGATTCCTGTAGCTCTATGCAGCCTCTTATCTTAAAAAGCATACACATAAAAAGACACGCATCTTCATTATGCAAAACGGTAGAAACCACGATTGTGAGAACTAACATTTTAAGGTTGATGCAACATTTTCCTCATCTGCACATTGTTTGCACGGTATTCTTGCTATTCTTCCTCATGCTTAATTCGGAAATGAGCAAAGGAAACATCACAAGGAGGATCACAATGTAGCAGGAAGCTTACACTACTGTGTCGCCTCGTTCAATCCCATAGAAATAGAACTAGCGCGTAGAACGACACGTAACGTGACCCTTGTGTTCTCAAATGGGCGGGGCTTAGGGGGAAACGTGCGGACGCTTCACCGTGTATTTTTAACTTGCGTGTGCTCGGATTAGATTAATTATTAATCATACAAAATATTTTTATATAACATTGATTCATATAAAATAAAAAATATATATTTTTATCTGCAACGTTATTAAAAAAAATCAATTAATGAATTATAAATTAGAATATTAACTTTCGCAGCGAACAATATAGAGCATATAAAACAAACGCGAATAAGTGTTGGTTCGTGTATCTGAAGAGAAACGTTAACTTTCGCAGCGAACAATATAGAGCATATTCGTGATGCACTCGTATTTAAAAAAAAACATCTTGCGTCCTTGTGTTCTCGCATATAACGCGAATAACCGTCGAAAAAGATTCTCAAGAACGCACGCATGGGAAGTGCCGGATGTGTTCTTGATATCGAGGATGCTCTGCAGACTTGAGAGAAAAGCCGTTAGAAATCACGTGACCCCTGTGTACGGAAGCCTGTAAGCTTTAAACTCGCTCTCTCATCGCTCTTAGTCAGGATGGATAAACCACAGCGCATTTTTTCGTGATGCTTGGACTCGCTATAAAATTTATACAATTATACGGTTAAAAAAATAATAATGACATTTTATAGAGATGCTGTGACCTATGTCTGAACGCAGTGGATTTACATTTTGTAGTCGTTCAGCAGCAAGACCGGTCTCCACGAGAACACTTCCGTTCTTTGCGTTCTTTGAGAAACATCCCAAAAAAGTCCGTTCTCTCGTATTTAAAAAAAAAATAATAATAATTTTATAGAGATTGCTGAAGTGGATTTACATTTTGTAGGTCAGCAGCAAATCTTTGTATTCAACACATTTAAAAGATTACACGTTTTAGCGGTCGTAGAAACAACAACAACAACAAAAACGTCTTTAGGTTTGAATTGACCTCAATAGAGAATCAGGCTTTAAGAGCCGCGAACCGCCCCCCTGCGGAAGCCAGCTTTATAACCTATAGGGAGCAGTTATGAGCTGGTAGCGTTTGCAGCCATTCCATAGTAGAAGTGGATCACTATTTGGCACTTTTCTGTGCGTGTGAGTACTCGCCTATCTGTCTGTATTGGGCAAGGAAACGGGAGAGGGCTTCGGTGGAGACTTCAAGCAACGGGGTGGCTTATTCTTCTGTTTTCCCACCTCCTGGCTCCGGCGACAGCTCGAACGCTCTGATGGAGGCGGAAAGATCCGGCGGGGTGGCGGGTGGAACGAATCAGAGCCCTGCAGGAAGCGGAGCGGGGCGCAATCCGAACGGGCCGAAGGCTATGCTCGGTCCCGCTCCCAGCGCAGCAGCAGCCGCCGCGGCCGGGGCGATGGCTGGATCCTCCCAGCCGCGAGATCCGCAGGACGGGGACGCGGGCCTCTCGTTGCCCGGGATCTTACATTTCATCCAGTATGAATGGAGCCGCTTTCAAGCCGAGAAATACCGCTGGGAGGCCGAACGAGACGAGCTGAGGGTAAAAAACGGGGTTTCTTTAATCGCTTGTTTTGGTCTCTTCCAGACGGATTCCTTGAGGAAGAGCTCATTTGCAGATAAGACGCAGGAAGAAGTCACGACCGCCTGCTATTGTCGCTGATTAGATGTAGTTTTGTGATTATATCGGGTTTAAGTATTCATTAAAAGTGTAGAAAACGTAACTGTAAAAATTATCCTTTTGTTGAATACCCATAACGTTACCCACCTTATGATGGGAATCGATTCTGGATCTGATTCATCTGAACGATTCGGTTCTTTTAGTATTTTTTGAGGGGGAAAAAGAAGAACAATCAAATATACAATTCATATTGTATTTATACTGCTGGCAGCAGTTTGTTGCCAATGAAGAGATCAGATTTCAAAAGCAGATACATGCATAAGCCTACATTAACCGGTCGTAACTATATCCTAACAATAATTACGAATTTGGTAACACATCTGATTAAAAACAAAAGTCCTATTGCGTATCTTTAACTACACGTTGTCATGTCATTTGAACAATAAATGAACAAGTCCACACTGATTGAAATCTGGTTGAAATATCACGTGTAAGCTTTTGCATAATTTCGAGTAGGGCATGACCAAACTAATAAAGGTATAATTCACCCAAAAATTAAAATTCTGTAATTTACTCCCCTTCAAGTTGTTCCAAACCTGTATGAGTTTCTCTTTCTGTTGAACACAAAAGAAGATATTTTGAAGAATATGGGTAACCAAACAGTTGCAGGTCCCCATTGACTTCCGTAGGTTGGAAAAAGAAATGCAGTGGAAATTCAATGGAAATGCAATGGAAATTCTTCAAAGTATCTTCTTTTGTGTTCAACAGAAGCTCATGCAGGTTGAGGGCGAGTAGATAATAAAACAATTTAAAATTTTTGGATGAACTGTCCCTTTAACTTGCAGTTCAGAAAGGGAGTTAAATGAATTCAGGAACTGAAACCAAATGTGTGTTTTGATTCTTTATAAAAAAAAAATAACCAGCTTGTTTAAGAGTCATCTGATACGTTTCATGTTTTTGATTTACTAAAAAACTGCTCATAAGTGTCATCTGTGCATGAATTGAACTAGATTGGCTGCTCTTCAAGTTAGATTGACTAAAAAAATATATATATGTATATATGTTTATTTCTATTTAAACATGACGAAAGGAATAAATTGAGGTTTAGTAAGTGATTCAGTTAAATTCAGTAAACGCTTCAAGTTCTTGTTAAATGTTTTTAACCGGATGATTTTGATTCATCTACAAGCATCATACAAACCATTCGTTGTCAAGTTATTTAGATTTGCCAAAAGAATTAGTTCATACAAGTCACTTGATGAATTGGACTACAGTGGTTGTGTACTTCGTACGATTTTGTGTTTTATAATTATCTCAAATAATCAGCTGACAAGAGTCGTTCATTCTGAAATCAGACTACACTGATATTTTATCTCGATTGATTATACAAAATATTTAATACAAGTCTTTTGTTTTGGAATCGGACTGCACAGGTTATGTACATTGTAGAAGTTTTTATTAAAATATATTTATGTATATTATTTTATTATTATTTAAGAATAGAGGTCACCTAGGGTTGCACAAAAAAGCAAATTTTTTGGTCTCCGTACAAAAAAAAGCCTGTGGGTACAGTACACTTAATTTCCTGTCCTTCACACAATTACAATGCTTTTCTGTTGTTGTTTTGCTGCTTTCTGAACCCTGGCATTAAGTGCAAGATAATTGAATCATGGCAGTTCAGAGGCAGCTCCGGCTGACATTTATTTGAAATTTACATTCGAATAAATGTTCTAATAATAATTGAATTTCTGATGTCATGTGACCCAATTGACTGCTACTTGTTTTGTAAATTATGAAGCTTCTCTTCAAGGCATGACGTAATGCAGTCCTGCTGGAGAATTAAAGCAAGTTTTGTTTTTTTTTAGTCCCAAGAGAGCCAATCTGTGTGTCTAGCACAATTTCGTCATTTAGTGCTATTACTTGCATCGTATTACAGCATCTGAGAGATGTATAGCTCAAGTTATTTTATCTGAAACCTAGAAACATCAATTCTATTAGGAAAGCTTGCACTTTGCGTCAAGAACATGTATAGAGAGCGGAGAAAAACAGTTTCAACCGAGGATTAGGGATTTGCCCCGAATAAAATTTGCTTAAACCGTCTTTTTTGAGTCTGGACTCCACTGGCCCAGTTTGCAGTAGATCTTGGCCTGAGAAAAGCTTTGCAATTAAGTGACCCCATTCAAACAGTGCCTGTAGTAGATTACATGAGGAGTTGCCAGTGTGTTCTATAAAAGGATAGGCCTTGTGGCTCTCATGGATGTGTGTTCTTCTGCCAGGCTTCTTCTGGACATGCCAATGGAAATGTGCACGGACTTCAGGAACCAACTGCTATGTTTTCCTTGTCACACACACACACACACACACATTGTTTTTGACTTGGTCTATAAAAGGGTAGTAAGGGACAGTTGTAGTGTGAGAGTTGCTCCAGTCCCCCTTGGTTTCCCCTGCCGTGGGGCGTCACATTCCCTGATGTTTTTTGTGTGGGACACCTGTGCCATTGTGTTTCCTTTGTGGCAGGCAGAACATGATCATTCAGGTATGACGTAATCTGATGCAGGGTTATTGTTAACTAAAACTATAAAATATAAAAATTAATTGAAAAAACATTAACATCTTATGAAGTGAAAAGCTGCATGTTTGTAAGAAACATACTGAAGCTACATGTGAATAAATCTGAAGCGTGCGTCTAAATAAATGAGGACATAAATACATGAGCAACATCCCTAGAACTACTCTTCATGAGCATTTTACCGTTTAATTTGAGAGAAACTATCATGTCATACACACAGGAACTTAAAGGTCCTTATGGCAAAAACCGTGGGAAAATGGCAAGAGATTTAAAACAACAACAACCTCTCTGTTGATTTTATGATTACTGAGAGAGGTTTGAGTAGTAATAAATACAATTACCACTATCCATTTTATAATTAGCCTTGTGTTGTCAATAAATATTTATTAAGCACTGTTTGTCATTATTACAACTCTTGCATGTAGTTTAATACTGTACTCTAATACTGATTTTTGCCACATAGTCAGCAACATATTATTCATGATGTGAATCTTTACTTTTTTCAGTCTAACAACAGGTAGCTTCACCTGTCCACTCCCTTACTGTCAATATAACATTGTATTGTCAATACAAACTTTTTTACATTTAAGCTTCACTAAAGGCTGAAAGACAAAGGTAAGCCCATCTAACTGAACCGAAGTGGTATAAAAACACTTTAATTTTCAGATGAATGAGTTCACTGGGTTCATATATTCTTAAAAAGGCTCGGCCCAGAAAACGTCTGCTGCTCTAGTTGTTGGACTGAGTCTCAAAGGGGTGCTAATGTGGAGAGAGAGAGTTTGTATGTGCCCTTGACCTGTTCCCACCCACAGGAAGTCACGAGAGGGATGGTCCGCCATATAAATGTGTCATGGTGGTTATACCGGCCCCTTCCCTAACCTTCAATGGCCAGAAATACTGTGTTTTTTTTTTTTTTGCAGCGCAACAACACAGTACCGAGCTTGTGTAACTAGAACTTCCTCAGTTCAAGTAGATGTATTACACTTTTGCTGCATAACTATTCTAAGCCATCGGATTTCTGTTTTATCCTTTGAGATTAATTATGTTTTTATAGGTAGATTGCAAGTGTAATTTCCAAGCAGTCTATTTCCTAGATTGACAGTGATGTCAGATTCCCAGTCATTGTGTGACAAGTATCCCAGTTTCAAAGGCCGAAAACATGGGCAATTACTTGCCTTTGTGAAAATGTCAAAGTGCTCCAAAGACCTGCCATAACAGGTTTCCTGCCCACACCATGGCAACCACAGTCAAGCCGGTCTCCATGAGGACCTGTGCCAACCTGTCATGCTTTGCTTTTCATTTTACTTTTACTTTTACTTCAAGTCAGCCTTGGAGACGGAGTGATTTTGAACATTAGCTATGGCTTGGAGTGTGTTCCAGTGGTGGCGTGTCCATGTGTCTTATATTTGGGCTGACTGGTCAAGCGCTGGTTTCTGGAATGCAAGGGGAGAGAACACGTTAGATTGCAGCTTCATGGAGAGTATGTCTCCAACACCGTCGGGCCTCACGCGGCTTATCTGGCCGCGGGCTGATGACTTCCAGTTGTGACCGATCAGCCCATGATGAGTACGTGCAGGTGTTCCTCGTCCGTTTCCAGGGCAACTCTGATGTGATGCTCGTCACAACCCCCCTCCCCAAGCCTGGTCCTGGTGGAAAAATATGGTGTTAACAAGGGGGATATTGGGGGTGGTTGGGGAGTGACCCCTGACAGACCTGCCATCTGTCCGGCCATCGGCAGTGGCGTTGGCTGCTCTGGTGTGGTGGCGGACGATGAAGTGGAGGACGAAGAAGTCCTGGAGCATGATGGTTCTATCACCCCTAACTTCAACATCTGCTGGATTTCGGTCTCAATAGCCTGCCGACAAGCTTCAGGGATCCGATAGGGCCGTTGCTTAACGATGTGTCTGCCCGGGTGTCATGGAGAACACATCGGAAAACTGACCGATCAGGTGTTGTAGCTTGGTTTTCTTGGCAGCCGACAGGTGGGGGTTCACATCCACAACTACGGGTTCTGTGGTGGCGAGTTGGTCCCTTGTCCCTATTCACTTTTTCAGCAGGTTCACGTGGTATAGTTGGTCCGTTCTTCGCCAGCCTGGCTGTCTCACTCGGTACGTCACCGGTCCAGTCTTTTCTAACACTGTGTACGCTGCATTTGCAGGCTGCAGTGGGGACCAGGACCATCACTCGATCACCGGCTTGGAATTCCCGCGGCTGGGCTGCCCGGTTATAATGGCGTTGTTGGGTTTGCTGAGCTTTGGCTTGGAATTCCCGCGGCTGGGCTGCCTGGCGTTGTTATAATGGCGTTTCATTTCGTGACCTTGGAGACGGACCGTGATTTTGAACATTAGCTATGGCTTGGAGTTTGTTCCAGATGGTGGCGTGCTCTCTAAGAGGACACACTCCAGTGTTGCAGCCGTGCAGGTGTTTCTCGGGATGTTTCCTGGGCAACGTATTCTGAGCCAGGTAGGTCTTGCTTGGAGGTAGTGATTTTTTGTCTGAATGATTTTATGTCTGTTAAAACAGGTGACGGTTGAGTTGGGTGGTGTATGTAGGGGTGTTTTGGCAGGTTGGTTTTGTTTGTGAGTCCAGGCCGGGCCAGTAAAAACCGGCTATATATAGCGGTATATCATATATGTTTTGTGTATATTATATATATATGTGTATATATGTGTGTATATATATATACATATATAGTGGCTATTCTATACAATATATTATATATAGAGGTTTGTATATATCGGCGGCTCCCTTTATATATGGCATGTTGTAATATAGCGGTACATATATATATCAAATATAGTATATATATAGGATATACGGGCACTGGGATATATATATAGTATGTGTTATATGTGCGGCCGTGTGTGTATATATATAAGATGTGTGTTGCATGTGCATATGTATATATGTGTATGTTTATGGGTATGCTGTGTGTATGTGGATGCTATATATATATATATATATATATATATATACATAATATACACTATCTATATATAATGATATATATATATATATGTGTATTGTATGATTTTAATAGTGTTTTGGCTGTAGTTAACCCTGTTTTATATTTATTATTATTATTGTTATAAATATTGTTAATATTATTCATATTGTAAATAATGATGATAGTTTATGTATTATTGTTTGAAAGGTAATGATGATATTCATTATATAATAAATAGTAATTTTTTTCACTATTAATGTTTTATATATAATATTATATAATATTGTACATGAACAAGATTTTAACAACAACAACAACAACAACAATATTAATAATAATAATAATGATTGTTTTGTTGTATTAACAAAAATCATTTGTTATTAATAGATTAAAGTTTTTGAAAATGATGATAGTTTGTAGTAGCTACAGCAGTAGTAGTATTAAGGGTAGTGATGGATTTATTTAATTGTTTGTTTTGCATTAACAACAATAGCTTTTTTATAGTTATTAATTTGTTGTAAATAGCAATAATGATGTCAGTTTTAGTATTATAATAGTGCATGATAATATATAATAGTTTATGTATTATAATGTATTATATTTTTCATAATTAAAAAGTTTTACAATATGTAATATTTTAAAACATTTATACATATAATATTTTAAAACATTTATATTGTTTTACATTAACAGTGTGATTTTAACAATAATAAAAACAAGTATATTTATAGTTAATTATATTATTATTATTATTACTATTATTATGTCATTTTGAATGTGGAATGTAGATTCCAGTGCCTAAACAGTTCTGTTGTGTGAGACACACACCGCTGATGTGGGGGTGTGTGATTGATTTCTTTGCCAGGGAGAAGTGAAAACAAGAATATGCCTGTGTGCTGACCAACTCTAATCACTGTTATGCTGAGTTCAAACTGCACGATTTTAGCCCTGATTTTCACTCGCCGACCAATTTTGAGAAATCGGAGGAAAATCGATGCTCGTTCACGCGAGTGACAATCACACAGTGTGAATTATCAAAGATGCGACCGATGCCCGTGAAATATTTGCCATGGTAAATATCTGGACCTTTCAGCGATCCAAAATCCTGCTGTATGAAGCGAGTTCTGAATGAAAAATACATCGGCCATGACCTGCAGCCAATGAGAGAGCAAGACACAAGGCAAGCGGGAAGTTCGGGGAGGTTTTTGTGCAATAACTCTGATCTCACATGTGATCTTGCGTTATTTCCTTATCACTTTTCGTGTGACAGTTGTTTGATTCTTCCTATTGTAACTTCTACAATAGACGACTGACTCCTTTTGCAAACTCATTTGAATGCCATTCTAAGAGTCACATTCTTTCACGGGGTCTCTGATTGGCTGTTTTTAATTTGTGTGGTCACAGGTGAAGAAATAGAGGTAGGACTCAAGTGAGGGCTCACCTGACTGTGAGGGCAAATTCCCCCCAAAATACATCTGAAAGACCAACAGTGTGTAACCTCTTGTCGCCGATCCATCGCGCAATGTGAACACATTAGCAACTGAATGCTACCCCAGATAGTCATGCAGTGTGAAAACAACGGTGTTCCGATGATTTGTGTGAATTCGACATTAGAGGTTTTCATTTACCTAAAAGCATAGATTCACTGAGTCGTAAAGCAGCACATTTTGTAGCAGAGACGTGCAAACATGATTAATAATCTGAAATTATCTAAATCAAAGCTATAGAAATATGCTTCATTAAAAAAAAAATAATAATACAAATAATAAAAAAATTATAATTCCCTGACCTGAACACAACCTTAGTTGTTGGTAATTTGGCATTTCTGATTGATGTGGGATTTGCGGTGGACTCTAGGGGGCGATTGAGGCCCATTTTCATTTATTTATCTGTTTTCTGTCTCTTTAAACCATGACAGACTTGGAAATGAATGGTTTGTGGTTTCTCCGACTTCATAGTCTCTTTTTTCGTCAACATATTTGGCTTTCATGATTCTGGTCAGCAGCGGTCTAAAATAAAGCTTGAGGAATTGCAGGGCTTTAGTTATCCGTTGCCCTCAGAATGTCACTGGTGGTGGTACAGTCACGAGGCTTCAGCATATAACCTTTCATTTTCTTTCAGATATATCTCGTTTGAACCCTTACTTTATCTCTCTCTTTCCCTCTATGTCATCCTGTGCTGCTGCCTCAGACTCAGGTGGCGTTTCTGCAGGGTGAGAGGAAAGGTCAGGAGAACATGAAGCAGGATCTGGTGCGGCGAATCAAGATGCTGGAATACGCTCTGAAACAGGAGAGGTGAGCTGACACACAGATGAGCCTCTTTAGCTCGCCGTATAATCTGAAACCACTGCTCAGTAAAAACACCATAAAACATTACAAGAACATGATAACAAATTCAATTGGATGAGCCATGTTAAGCTGTTGTAAAATTTCCTTTTTTTATGTTTTGTGTGTGTTTGTTTTGTTACTTTTTTGTTCTTTTTTGTTTTGTTACTTTTCTGTTTTATTTTTCTACTTTGTTCTTTTTTTGTTTGTTTTGCTACTTTTCTATTTTATGTAAATTTTCTGCTTTGTTCCATTTTTGTTTTGTTACTTTTCTGTTTTGTTGTTATTTTTCTGCTTTGTTCTGGTTTTGTTTTGTTACTTTTCTGTTTTGTTTTGCTGTTTTTATGCTTTATTCAGTTTTTTGTTTGTAGTTTTGTTTTGTCTTTTAAGTTCTCTATTTTTGTTGATTTTAATTGTTTGTTTTGTTCTGTATTTTTGTTTTTATTTTTGTTGTATTGTTTTTTTTTCTCCTTGTTTAAAATCTATTATTTATTAGTTTTGTTCTTTTTTTGTTGTTTTGTTCCATTTTTTTGCTTTGTATAGGGTTTATTTTTGTTGCCTTGTTTTTCTGTTTTACATTTTTTTCTGTTTAATTGTTTGAGGGAAGATGCTGCCCTGAAGCACATTGTGAGATCTGAGGATTTTTCCAAGAGTTTGTGTATTAATCACTTATAATCTTGTCATTTTGATCCCAGGGCCAAACATCAGAAGCTGAAAAGTGGCACTGAGCAGAGCCCTGGAGAGAAGAAACCAGAGACAGAAGCTGAACCAAGTAACACAAAAACTAACATTAAACACACAAACTTATGAAACTTGATGTGATTCAGATTTACCAAAACACATTAATCATGCCCAGGACAAGTACTGTATGCTGCAGGTTATATGTTTTCTTTGTGTTCAGTGACAGTATTCTGTTTCTCACAGTACCCAATGGGCCTGCAGATTCAGATTCAGAACCAACCAATCAGATGCCTTGGAAGGAGGGCCGTCAGTTATTGCGCAAGTCAGTGTATTTTGTTTGCATTCATTTTCAGATTTATTTATCCAAGATATTGTGCTGACCCTGTACATGTGGTGTTTTTGTGCGTCTACATGAGCAGGTATCTGGAGGAGGTGGGATATTCTGACACCATCTTGGACATGCGTTCCAAACGTGTTCGTTCCCTGTTGGGTCGCAACAGCCCAGAGGCGAATGGGCCTCCTCCCAGCGAACCGTCGGCAGAACCAGAACCTCACGGTGGAGGAGAGTCACTGCTAGTGCGCCAGATAGAAGAGCAAATCAAACGGTAAGAGCAACACGCATTTTTACATCTTAGTATTAAAGGGATAGTTCGCCCCAAAAATGAAAAATCTGTCATCTTAAGGAATTGTGGAATCTTAATCGAAATTAAACAATTTCTCTTATTAAATGCCACTCTCTGAAATCACAATTACACATTCAGTGATCAAATGTTATAAAATCAGTTGCCTACGAAACATGCTAGTTTTATCACTTTGGTCCTTTTTTTTTTTTTTTTTTTTTTTTCCTCTTCAAAAATTGAATACCCATTTATTTGTTATTTATTTGTTATTTATTTGTGCGATAAGTGGGATATTATAAATATATAAAAAAAAAACACTGAAACAGTTCTAACTTTACATTCTAATTGGATGAGCAATGTTTAAAGTGGTTGTAAAATTTATTTTGGTTTTCTATGTTGTTTTTTTGTGTGAGTGTGGGTTTCTGTTTTCTACTTTTTTTATTCCTTTTTTGTTTTGTGCTTTTTGTTTTGTTTCTTTTCTTTTCTTTTTTCTTTTGTTTTGTTTTGTTTTTTGTTGTTGTATTCTTTTTTGTGCTTGATTCTTCTTTGTTCTGTTTATGTTTTTTTTTTGTAATGTTCTATTTATTTATTTATTTATTTGCATTACAAAGATTTTTTTTATTTTTTTATTTTATTTTAGTTTAGTTTTGTTTTATTTTACTTCTCATATTTCCCACAGCTGAAGGCTGCTTTAAACACACACCTTTGACTGCACTTTGACTTGTGTTGCTTGGCAACTGCAGACAGAATTTAGTTAGGATAATGCAGTATGTTGCATGACCGAGGGATTGTTTATTCCTTTAATTGTTCATAATAAATATAACTCCTAAAAGAACATTGTGTACTTTATCATATTGCTATTCCTAGCAGTTTAGACAAGCAATAATCCACAAGAGGCTTGAAAGGGATGTTCTAATATCATATAAGTGTTTGCAAGGCCATTTTTGAAACTATAGTTTTTGCAGGTATGCTTGTTGTGGTAATCATGAAGAAATATCTCTCCTGCAGGCGTGCTGGAAAAGAGAGCTCTAAAGAACGGATGGGCAGCTCTGTCCTGGATAAAATTCCTTTCCTTCGTGGCTGTGAGGACGATGATGAGGATGACAGTGATGAAGAAGAGGACTTCCAGGGCATGACTACAGACTGCATTGACGGACGCAAAAACAAGAAGTCCAGGAGCAAGGTCAGAGTGTTCACATGAAGAGAAGGTCTGCATGCACAGATCCTGTTTTGTTGCTAACAGTGTGTCGCCTGTACGCATGTAGATGGGCGGAGAATCCATGACCACAGATCTTGACCCTGAGGATGACGATGATGAGGATGATTCTGAGGACGCTCTGGGCGAGTTTGATTTCTTGGGCTCAGGAGAGGAAGGCGAAGGGGCGGGAGAAGCTCACATATCTGGAGACAGCCGTGAATTAGGTATTGGAAATTTGGTCATGAGAAGTACTACTAGACATCTTGCCATTCCTGCACTTATTTTTGACAGTGGATGTGAGGGTTTCCCTTCCCTTTCCCACTCATTGTTTTCTTCTAATTTGCTTTTGTTTGTAACTTCCTGTTGACGGGACCTCCTCACGTCACTGCACGCTTTTTTGTTTGCCTGATATTCTCTTCAACTTTTCCGAAGATATCATCATACCACCAGCAATGGATTTAGTTTTTTTCCTGCTCTGTCTGGTGGTTTGTTTAGTCCTCCTCTCACTTCCTCTGCCCAGGTTCAGAAAACCGCCGGAATAAGTTGCAAGGCATTATGTCAGATTTCCCACCCAAACCCGCTCCACCTCCTTCTATCCCGGGCCAGACCCGTTCCGGAGAGGGTAAGACTAACCATCCGGCTCTCTGAATACACCCCCTATCCTAAACGGATCACTTTTAGATCATAAAAAAGCCCAACGTTTACAGCTATTTGCTTTGCAATAGATTAAAAGAGTCATTTGTTTATTTCCATTGCTCAACCATGACTTTTTTTAATGCGTTAAGTTTTTTTCCCCACATTGTATATTATATTATATTAAAGTGTTTTATACTGATTTAATTTTATATTACAATCTCACTGATATTATTGAATCATTTTTATTAATCAGTATAACAAACGCAAATATTCTTCTTATATTTATGATTATTAGCAGATGTTTGGTTTTTGGATGTATTTGTTTATTTGTTTATTAAGAAAATTTATTTAAAGCAAGGAAACTTTCAGCCAAACCATCTTTGTTGCCAAAAAACTACAAATATTAAATTTTTTAATTTAATTAAACGTGGGGTTTTTTAATCTTTGTATTTTTTATCATATTTGTTTTTTTTTTATTTTATTTTATTTTATTTTATTTTTTTTATATTTACACAGTTTGAAAGTTATAATCATTTTTATTAGTATAGCAGTGATTATTAATAAATTGTAATATTTCTTTACATACTGTTTTTTGTAAAATGCACGAGTTATATTATATTATATTGGCATTTTTCCTCATTGTATATTATATCATATATCATATCATATCATATCATATTATATTATATTATTTTTTATTTATAAATTTTGATATTTATTTTCATTTTTATGTTTTTTGTAGTGTTTATTAGTTATTTTATATTATATTATATTATATTATATTATATTATATTATATTATATATAGCAGTGATTATTAATAAATTGTAATATTTCTAATAAATTATATTTCTTTACATATTTAAAAAAAAAAAAAATTAATGTAAAATGCATAAGTTGCCCAATACGCTTCTTAGTGGGTGGAGAAGAAGTAAAATGTATAGCGAGAACTACATGATGCATATTACACAAGTAAAAATAATAAAAATCTATTTATTGAAATTGACATTTTAACAAAAAAAGCTAAACCAGAAATGCTTGTGTTAATGATTTGGACTTTTTTTTTTCTAATAACACTGAAGTATTTATAATCTAGAGACAACTAACATACTTGCGAAGTCCTTTGTAAACTAATTTGCAAAGTAAAAATGCATTTTAATCACAGTGGTATTCTTCCTGCTATTATGAATAACTATGTTTTTCCCTTGTCAATCTGTAGAATGTATATGCTGAATTTTCCATTTCCACTCTGTTAATTGTTGTACATCTGTCTGAACTAGGGGGAGCTCTTGGATTCTCATCTGATGTCTTCATTCTGGATGCGGTTGGAGGAGGGGATATGAACCTCGGAGAGCTGGCTGACCTCACTGTTGCCAACGACAATGACCTCACCATTGATGTTAGTATAAGAAGTAATCTTTCCTCCTCAACTGAACACATCTTTAATCGTCAGGGTGACATTTTATCACTATCATTTCTGCAGTATATAAAATACTCTATATCTGAATATTTCACACAAAAAAGGATTTAAAACTCAATTGAAGTGTCCTTCAGTTCCCACTTTATTCTTTTAAATATTATTATAGTTCTTTCCAAAGTACTTTTTAAAAGTATAATGAAGTGTAGTTTTTCACAAGGAATCGTATCTTTTGATATGATTAGTTGCAGGACAGTCGAGAAGAGTTCAAAAAAACGTGGAACCCTCGCTTCACGCTACGAAGCCACTTCGATGCCATCCGAGCGTTGACCTTTCACCCCAGCCAGGCTGTGCTGCTGTCTGCCTCCGAGGATGGGACGCTCAAACTGTGGAACCTCAACAAGGCAATGCACTCCAAAAAGTAAGAAGCACATCCTAACCCACTGGTCCAAAACAAGACGCACTAACAAGGCTGAGAAGACCCTTATGTTACTGCCCTCTTGTGCTAAGTTTGTGTTTGTGTAGGTGTCTCTGGAAGTGTGTTTAGAAATATCGATCCGTAAAAGATTCTTTTAGCACTGTCTCTCGGCATTCTAACATGGGAGCCTCTCATCTTTTCCTTCACAGAAATGCAGCGCTGGATGTTGAGCCCATTTATACATTCAGAGCACACAGGTGAGTGGGACAGGTTTATAATTAAACTGCGATCGAATCGTTAAAAATGAAACCGCATGACGTATGGCTAACATACTCTGCCAAGTGCTCAAGGCTAGATTATGGGGGTTTTAGAAAACATAGGATGACAATATTAGTATGAGAAATGCATGCAGTAACACTCTGCATCTGGAGTGTGGCTGCGATTTTCATAAAATGTCGCTCACGAGTGTGTATTTCCCTTGACATTTAACTGCATTAGCTTTGTTTTTTGGACATGCACCGTGGTAATATCATGGTATTCTTTGAAAATACTTGGATAAGAATGGTAAATGCTGTTCTATATGACTGTTGAAATCAATCAGCCACACAGTATATATCAAAGTTTGAGTGTGTTACCAGTACCACTACAGTATTTTTGTTGTGGTTTTTTAATATGTTGTGTGTGTGTGTGTGTGATTCAGTGGTGCTGTTCTTTCTCTGGCTATGGGGGAGGAAGGAGAATCATGCTTCAGCGGCGGTCTGGACGGCACCGTCCGCGGCTGGAAGATTCCAGACCTTAATGTAGATCCTTATGACAACTATGGCAAGTCAACCACTTACTGCACTTGCAAGTTACACGATGTGACTAAAAACAGTGGTTAACACTTTTTGTGACAGTCCTCTAGAGGGCGCTGAATGTAAATAAATTTGGTAAGGCATTAGACAGAGCTAGACATAAATGTTGTGTATGGATGTTTTCAGATCCCGGCGTGGAGAGCAGCGTGTTGTCGGGCCACGAGGATGCGGTTTGGGGTTTGGCCTACTCCTCCAGCTTGAAGCGTTTGGCCTCCTGCTCTGCAGATGGGACTGTGAGAATCTGGGACCCCCATAATTCCTCACCGTGTGTGTCTGTTTTCAACAAGGAGAAAGGTGAGGAGCAGACTTCTGCACGTTTGGATGGTTTGTCTTTTCTGTTTGTCCCTCTCGCTCATTGCCCGTCTGTCTTTCAGAACATGGCACTCCCACCTCGGTTGCCTTTGTAAACTCCGACCCATCCCAGGTTGTTGTTTCCTTTGATGTGGGCGAGACTCTGCTTTATGACCTCAACACAGAGCAAAGCATCATGGTCTTGGAGAACCAAGCTAAGGATGGTAAGTGCCAGTTCATATAGGAATACACATTAACAAATTATGCTTACCAGAAATAATTATATTAATTTATTTTAATTATAAAATAAAACGGTTACTTAAGGACTTTTTTAGACTGACATTTTGGGAAAAGTCATGTAAAAAGGTGTTAAAATTGCTTTAAATATATTAAATAATCTTATTCTTAAAATATGAATTAATTTGATAAACTATACTTAATAATAATAATAATAATAATAATAATTATAATTATAAGGTTCAGTTTATTTACATTTGTTAATGTTTTAACTGACTGTGACAATAAGCTATACATTTATTACAGTATTTAATTTTTATTTTTTTTTTCAGTTTAGTTCATAAAAATAAAGCTATGTTTCAACTCATTTCATATATTCTCATTTCTAATATATTCCAAAAAAAATAAATAAATAAATAACTAAGATCAATAAATTAATTTGTATTTTTCTGTATTTTTCATTGTTATTTCATGTTGATGAAACCACTGTAGGTAACTAAGTCTTAAGAAATGGAACCTTACTGCAAAGTGTTATATCGTATTATTATATTGGCTTGAGAAAGCCTGCATACTGAAATGCTATTTAAACTTCTTCCTCTTCTTCTTCTTCCCAAATAGCACACATACATCTGCAAGATGTCTGTTAGAGATCACTTTATCTGGAAAGCATCTGCTGTGTACAAACATCTGCTAGACATTTTCTAAACGTCTAGGAAACGTAACAGGAAATGCTTGCAGATGAGCAAACACTCTAAAAAAAATATGTCTTGCAGATGTAAATACAGATGTCAAATAGATTTATCCGTGATGTGCGTGTGCTATCAGGGTTCTGAGACCCAAATTTCTGACTGTATCTCTGTATTTCCCATAGACTTACATTGCCAGAGCAAAAATGTCCCCTCTAGAAGACAATTGCTGTCTATGTTATCAACTCATTTCCATTAAATATTACCGTTAAGTTTTCCTATTGGCCACTGCTCACGAAAGATTATCATTTGCATGTGTTTTTAAGTCTTGCAAATGAAAACATTCAAACGATTTTACACAATTTAAGCATAAGTACACATGAAAAGCCTAAATTTAGTGCTTGCGAGATGTTTTGTGTGACACAGAGAGATGCGTCCCATCTCGTAACAACACTCTCATCCTGAAACTCGTTCACTCTCGCTTCTCTCAGAGCTTGAACCAACAAGATACATACAAGTTACATGGTAGCTTGGCAAATATCATCGAAAATAGTCGTTCATGTCTCAAGTGAACACAAACTGTTGAGAAATAAATCTGATGTGGATCATTATATTGGTTTCGTTCATTAAAGCGGCCACATTTACCAGCTGCTGTCTGTCTTTAATGTTAATCCACAAAAAAAGCGAAAATCCTTCATTGGTCTTGGCTCCATTTTTTATTTATTTATTTTTTTGCTTTAACAAGAATCAATTTATATTTCAATATTATTTTACATTTGATTCTTCCATTTCTGCATCTGAACACCTACAAACCTGCTTGTTTGTGCTATTGCATGGAAATTGTGAAATGTGTCTGCTATTGCCAATTTGTTATCTTAAACTTCTTTATTAGAATACAATTCAATTTAGAATGGATTTTAAAGTTCTCTTACTGGTGTATAAATCTTTACATAACCAAGCCCCTAGTTATCTCTCAGAGCTGCTGCATTTTTATAATCCCACTAGAAGTCTAAGATCCAGTGACCAGAGTCTCCTTTTAGTTCCTCATTCCAGACTAAAACGAAGAGGGGATCAAGCTTTTTCTGTGGTTGGGCCTCGGTTATGGAATAATCTGCCGCTTGAGATTAGAGTGGCACCTCCCCTATCCATTTTAAGTCTCTTTTAAAAACTATAGAGCCTCGCACATGACATGCAAGAAAAAATAAATAAATTGTGCGCACGATTTATTCATTCCCTCGATGTACTGAAACGTGCACACGATTACTATTTAATTCCCTTGATTTGCTAAATTGTGCACACAATTTATAAATCGAGGGAACGAAATAGTAAATCGTGCGCACAATTAAGCCTACTATTTTTTTTTTTCCTGCATGCCATGTGCGGTGCTCTGTAAAAAACGCACTTGTTTGATCTGGCCTATTAATATCCCATTGTTATTACATGGTATTATGGTCTTGTTTATCTGTCATTCCTTGGGTTTTAAATTCATATGTTTTATTCTTTCTGTTTTATGTGTTTATGGTTTGATTTTAATGTTCAGCACTTTGGTCAGTCTTGTGGCTGTTTTTAAATGTGCTTTATAAATAAATGAACTTGAACTTGAAATGAACATGAATACAAAATATCAAGTGTCTGTAGAAAAAATATTATGAAATCAATAACTGTGGTACTTTTTTTTTGTGGCGGGGCAGCTCAAGAATGCCAAACACACAAGTTATCTGGCTATTTTTCCTCAAGGCTGCCCATGTTGGCTTTCTAAAGCCAACATCGAAGTTTGTTTATAAACTTTAGCTTCTAGTTATTATTATTATTATTAAATAATCCTGTCATAAAAAAAACTGAACCGTGATAAAAACACCCCTAACATATATACATGTACTTTAAAAATAATAGTTCTACACAGCATGTTACAAAAGTAAAATGGATTATGAATGTTGCTTCATGTTGACTTGATGTCATAAAAACATATATTGTGTTTTTCTTTACCGCCCTCTGCAGGCAGCGAGCTCATTAACCACGTGGTCAGCCATCCGTCCCAACCGATTTCCATTACAGCCCATGAGAACCGCACCATCCGCTACCTGGACAATAAAACAGGTGTGTGTGTGTGTGTGTGTGTGTGTGTGTGTGTGTGTGTGTGTTTGTGTGTTTGTTTTGATTTTTTGTAGCGTTTTTGTGTGTATTTTTAATATGTGTTTTTTGTGTGTTTTTGTGTTTTTGTGTGTGTTTGTGTTATGTATTTTCCAGCAGTGCGCTAGACCTCTCAAAGCAGTTAAAAAACCTCAATCGTATCATGCCAGACACCAACTTTTACTCACCAGTTTATATAGCAAGAGCACTTGAAGAAAAGCAAATAACATTCTTGGTGTGAAAGATTAGCCAGTGAAAAAAAAAAAAAGACAGCTGGAACGTGAATCTAGTGGTGCATTACCTGCGGCTTTGTTTTCAGGCATATTAGGATGTTTTTATTGATTATTATTATTTTTTTTCCCCTGGGAATGTCTTCATAATGGAAATTGTGTTAAAGGTAAATTGTGTAATTTGAGGATGAGTCACAATGGTTGACTAGTCGTCTAGTGAGGTTTATCTAGATTTTTTTTTTTAGCCTTTTTGTCAGCCAAATCCCTAAAGTATTATAAAGTATTATAAAATATAAGTTCATATATTAAAAATTTAAAAACAGATTTGCATGTTCACACTGCTCTGTTGTTGGTTAATGTAGGTAAACAAATAAAATGTATTTATTTATTTTTATTTTTTTTGAAAAAGACATTTTAATTATACTTTTAAATAATTTATTTATTAGTTTTGCAATTCTCTCATAAATCCCAGTTTTAGAAAGCTTGCTTTAAAGTGATGAATTTAGGAAAACAAACTTTAAACAGCGTTTTACTATTGGTCGAGCCAGAACTTGAAATATCAGACCATTTAGAAACAATATTGTGTATCAAAAATATATAATATGACCTAATCTTTCCTCCTTCCTCTTGCTGTGGCCACAGGGAAAGTGATCCATTCCATGGTGGCTCACCTGGATGCTGTAACCTGTCTTGCCACAGACCCTAAAGGCACTTACCTCATCTCCGGCAGTAAGTAAATATGCACCAACATGCAGTGTGTGACATCAGAGAGCAAAACAACATGCCAACTGAAGCCTTCTGAGCACATCCACGTCAACAGACCACATTCTCACGGAAATGTGAAAATCTCTGCAGCTGTATTTAGCGATTTCTGTTTTTCTCAGGTCATGACTGCTCTGTGCGTTTGTGGATGCTGGACAATCGCACGTGTGTGCAGGAGATCACAGCACACAGGAAAAAACACGATGAGGCCATTCACGACGTGGCCTTCCACCCCTCGCAGCCCTTCATCGCCAGCGCAGGGGCCGATGCGCTCGCCAAGATCTTTGTTTGATTTTCTCACTGGTAAATGCATATTCAAACATATTAAAACTGGATTAAGAGTGCGATTTGGCTGATATAAGCAAAAATGCGTATCATGATATTCTTTCATTTTATTTTTTATTTTATTATACATATATACCTTTTTAATAAAATGTGATTAAAAATTGCAGAAAAAAATGATAGTCCTATAGAATAGAACATTGCATAGAAAATCCCTCATGTACAGACATTCTTTGTCGCAAAGTGGTTTACTGCTGTGTTTATGTGTTTGTGAATCAAGCCAGTGACTAAACAAAGCAACGTCACACTCTTCCTGTTAGTAGTGTGAAAACCATCTGTTCTTTATATTGTGATTGTTATACATACAGAAAGTGATCAAAGAAAGATCACTCTCGTTTTAATCATTGCAGCAGTGCGAGTCTATCAGTGATTGGATTTCTGCATTTTTGCCCAAACTCCCATTATAATCAATGACACAGTTTACACTGCTTAATGAGTCTCTTATTTACACATTTTTTTTCACTGTTAGTTATGATGAAAGTATTGAATCATGACACTGCAGAAATCGTATTGCAATAAGGAAATCAATGCACTTTTTGCTCGGAAGACATGACTGAGTGCAGCTCAGCAACCTTTGATGCAACAGGAGTAGATCTGTATAATAAATTGCCGTAATCATCACTTTTGATGATTAGTTCATCTTGGCGGCTGTTATAGTAAAAGTTTTCGAGAGAGTTTCACATGTAATGCTCATTTCATATGCTAAGATGTTAGCCAATCGTAGCAGTGGGCGTGTCCATTGAAGCATCGTAGCCGACACGCCCCTTCCAATGGAGCGTTCAAATCAGAAAGGTACAAAATGATCATTTATAGCTAAATCATGACTGTTTTTGATGAAAATCCATAGTTAGATTAGAAGTGCACATCAGGAATCAAAAAAAGAAAAAAATGCATTTGATGTCCCCTTTAATTAAAAGAATGGCCCAAAATAGTCACTTGTTTTTAAATCAGACTACGCTGTTAGTGATGTATGTTTTTGTTTGCAACCATGAGGACAACTCGCTTCGGATTTAATTCACTCACAATACTTAACATACAGTGTCAACTTTTTCCATGTATCCGGAGATTCAGCTGTGAAAAAGTTGTCTGAATGGTCCGATTCAGTTTTTTATGTTTGGCGCATGCCAGCAAAAAGGGTGAAATCGCTTGCATCACCTTGTTAGTAGTCGTCGTAGGTGTGCATGTGTATGTATGTTCACATGTGATACCTGCAGCCTTGAGCTAATTTTTGCTTTTTTCTTCTCAGGGGATCCACCCTCACTACTGGGCCACAAGAGTGAAACACCGAGTATCTGCACAGACACACACACACACACGCTCACTAAATGAGGGGAACAATGTAAACAGGACACGACTCAATAACACATCATTTTTTTATGCCTCACACCTTGTGATACAAACTCTACTGCTTTTAATACTAATGAGTTCGCTGCTCATGTCCTGATTTCAGTTTTAGACTACACTAATAATAATCTGCACGGTGTGTCGTGAGGGATGTCCAATCTGTTGACGGATGGACTCATGCAAACACACACACCTTAACACAACTCACACCCTGGATTTTAATTTCATGCTCGGTTTAGGTTGATGATGTGAAGGCTCTCGGTAAACAAGACGTTACACAAGCCTGTACATTGTCTCAATGTAAATTGCTTTAGTGCTAATCTGTGAATTAATGTCTTCGCGTAACTGTTGCCTAGTAACGCGAGGCGATCGATGCATTTCATTCCAAAGACTGCTTTAGATTAGTTTTTTTGGTTGCGTTTTAGCTGCAAGTACAACACAGCTTTACCTTTAGCCTCACAGCTAAGAGCCTTAGTGTTTCAGCCTTTCGTAATCAGTTACACACATCTCATTCTTATGAGGAGTACACTTTGAACATTTTGCAATCACCATCTTCATTCATATCCAATCAGGTGGCGTTATCCATAATAGTCAGGTGACTGAGTAGTGTATTTATTGTAGTGTTCGGTATCGGTTGGAAGACTTTTTGGGAAGATCAGCAGTTGGATGTGTAACTGATTTCTTTATATAAGCAGGATGCGCTGTAAATAGCACACTTGACTCACAACATTGGTGCTAAGATCTCCTCTGAATCAGGGACCTGTTCACGATGTAAAGTATCACTTTTCGGTTGACGCCTGCCATTCCTCAGAGTCATTCTGTACGGTTCTTTGGCATTTCCGAAATACAGCCCGAGTGTCGGGAATTTCGGAGTGCTTCCGGTGTGCCGAAGTGGCTTTTAAGGTTTTTGTCAGGGTATATTTAAGACGATAAACTCCATATCCATGCTGGAGGATCTTTGGTTGATGATTGTCACCAAATAAAAAAAATTAAACCAACCGCAAGTTCCAGTGTTTTAGTACAGCTGAATTGTCGATTTCTGAGTTTTTGGACGTCTGTGATCTAGACCCTTTTTCCTGAAAAGTGGAGAACGAAGCAAAGCTCGAAAAGGAGTTTTAAGTGATGAGAAACTAGTGCCCCCTAGTTGTCAGTTGACTTACCAGAACGTCAAAACCCGGTGGTGAAACTTGGACAAATTCAAAAAGTCCTCTTAATGGGTTTTGTGCCGTTTGTGGTGGCAAGACACAAGGCGTTTCAGAGAAAAGCTCATATGGGCTCATTGAGAGAAAATAAAATGCTTTTATTGGCTAAGCAAGGAATTAAGATGCAACTCTGAAACTTGTTAGGGGAAACCAAGATGAGATGAAGAATCAAACCTGAATCTGATCTTCAGGTTTCTTAGTTGCAGGGAGCCTGCTCTTGAGGTCTGGAGATCAAAAGTCACATCTTGTATTAGCCGGTTTCCGTTTTGCTGGGTTTATTTTTATCCTTTACTGGTTTTCCGTGGTCATAGACAAGTGGCCAGAAGGCAAGTCAGAAGCAACAAAAAGACTGATGGGCCATAAAAAGCGCTCTTGCATAATAGAGCCATGTCAGTTCTTAACCAGACGTCCTACATCAAGAATCACTCCATCTAACCAACTCGGAAAACAAGGTTTCCTACTTGGGGTGTGATTTTTGGCAAGGAAAACCTCTTGGAGTGATTCTATTAATGGACAGGGTTATGTCTTGTCACTTGTTCAATATCGAGACCACAGATTCATTTTGGGCTATTCGCCCATTCAGTGAATGTCACATGACCACAGACTTGAGTTTAGTGGAATTCATAATACTTTGCTGCTTACCTCTTTACCTAGTAACTTCACACCGCACACTAACGGTTAGCTTTATGCTACACTACACGTGTAGGATCACACGATCGATTGGGTTCATCCATGTATCGCTGCATCGTTACGTTCTCTTCCAAAGACTGCCGATTGCATGGGTGTTTAGACGAGTCCTGCTGTCTCTTGTACACTTATTTCCGCACCCCTCGATGCAATAAGAGTCTTGAAATCGCAACAACAAAACACATTCCTTACCGAGAGAGGACGGGTCTGTGTAAAAATATAAATAAGAATGGAAATAAACCGAAAATGTTTATAAGTTTGAAAAGCTGCCAATGCAAAATGTAAGTTTCCCGTTTTCTGACTTGTTTGCTTTTCTTTACTAGACATATTATTATGTTTACTAGTAATAAGGTGTAAGATGACAGTAGTACCTTTTTTCTAGGCTTAATACTTGCTTGTGATTGTGTAAAAGCCTAAACAACTGAAAATTGTATGGACATTTAAGAAAAAAAAAAAAAAAAGAAAAAGTTTCAGTCCAAAGCCAAGGTAAAAGGACTTTTTGTTAAGTGTTTTTATTTTTTAAAAGCAATTTATCACTGTGTGATATTTTGTACATCATATTAAGCTGTATTCAAAATATATCCTCTAACTACAAGGGATAAAAAAGACCAGCCTTTTATTTATTTTGTTTTATTATGCATATTTTTAAACCGCTATCTAGCTTATATTGAAATACATCTTTTCTTTATCCTTTTTTTTTTACTCTGCAGGTCTTGTGTTTTATGTCATTAAAAAAAATCCAAAAACAACTTAATAAAAACATGTTTTTGTACAGACATTTCATTCTTGTCTGGTTTGAACTTTGTTGTCTGTGAAAAAGTTTAAATTAACTAATAATACTGACCACATTTCTTTGAATTGATGAGCATCATATTTGGGGTCCGATATAAGTTAACTAGGTGGAGGATGGAGTCAAAATCCAGGTATTTCATTTATTTTATTCATTCATCTTTCAGATAAAGATGATGAGTGTTAAATTATGTAAACATGATGAATTGAATTGAATCATTTTATCATCATTGCATTGAATACAATGAAATTTCACATGCCACTCCCATTGGTGCTTCAAAACATACACATAATCCACAATGAGTGTCATATGATACAGTACAATACGAAATAGCCCTTAAAGAAGAGCTATTTAACAAAGGAAACGGTGCTACAGTACATACACATGTAAACAACACAATCACATGACATTTACAAACTTGATATGCAGCAGGTAAATAAGAAAGTTAAGGATTTGAGTAGTTATTGCACAGTTCACAGTAAAGTGTCATAGTAACGTATATATATATTATATATACGTATATCCAATATATATATATTGGATAGCGGGTGTTTGCAATGTCCTGTAGTAAGTGGAGAGGGAAACCTATGATCTTTTGTGCTGTATTTATAACCCTCTGTAGAGCTTTTTTTTGTCACCTACAGATCAGCCCCTAAACCACACTGTGAGGCATTATGTTAAGACACTCTTTATGGCAGAACGGTAGAACGTTACCAGTAGCTTTGGACACAGATGGTTTTTCTTTAGGACTGCAGGAAGTGCAGACGCTGCTGTGCCTTTTTAACAGTAAATGTGGTGTTTGTGGACCAGGAGAGACTCTCAGATGTATAAATTCCAAGAAATTTAAAACTGCAGATTTTTTTTCAAGCAATCTACATTTATAAAGATGGGAGAGGGGTCAGCTCTGCACTTTCTGAAGTCCAAGATGAGTTCTTTAGTTTTCTTTGTGTTTAACGACAGGTTGTTTTCAGAGCACCACAACGTCAGTTTGTGGACCTCATCACGATAGGCAGATAATTTGCAGTCATGTGCAAATGTATTATGTGGTTGGAGGAGTATGTGGAAACAGTCATATGTATAGAGGCAGTAGAGTAATGGGCTGAACACACGTTCCTGTGGGAAGCTGGTGCTGAGAGTGAGGGTGGAGGAGAGGTGGGGACCAAGCCTGACATACCGAGGGCCGTTAGTACAAAAGTTGCTAATCCAGGAGCTGAGCTGAGCGGAAAGGCCAGGTGGATGAGTTTCCTGATGAGTATGTCCGGTATGATGGTATTGAAAGCGGAACTTTAATCAATAAAGAGCATCCGGACATATGTTCCTCTGTGTTCCAGGTGCTCCAGAGCCTTGTGGAGGGCTGTAGCAATAGCATCATCTGTAGACCTGTTGGCCCGGTAAGCAAATTGATGTGGGTCAAAGGTAGGTGGGAGGCTGGCTTTAATATGCCTGAATACCAGTCTCTCTTAACACGTTGTAACAACAGAAGTAAGGGCAATATAGACTGTCTACAGCAAGCTTCTTCGGGACCGGGATGATAACAGCCGACTTAAGGCAAAGTGGAGTGATGGCTTGTGACAGGGACAGATTCAAAATATTAGCGCTTACAGCAGCAACTTCATAGGCACAAGTACCTTTCGAAGCACCCCATCAGGTCCTGCAGCCTTTCTTGGATTAAACCGCTTGAACACCTGTCTCACCTCATGTTCCTGTACAGTCAGGGTCTGGGTGTATGTCAATACTGTAAGTATTGTAAGTCAGAACACAGTTCAGAATGACTATTTACTGAAATTAAGCTGCAAAACTGAGTCTGATATATGAAAGTCTGATATATGCTTTAACAGAAAAGCACCCACATTTAAATGTCGACAGCACCTATATGCCAAAGTTGACATAATTGTAAGGAGAAAATGTCTTTTCAGAAAAAATGTCCAGAATATTGAGGTGATAAGAACTTATTTTGCATAGAGTTACTTTTTTCTTTTTAAAGTCTCTTTAGAATGAGAAAATTCCCTACTCACAAACCCTGCCACCAACTGGCAACAGCAGGTAGAGAGATAACTTTTTTTGATAATTAAAAAAAAAAAAAAAATATATATATATATTATTTATATATATATTATATATATATATATATATATATATATATATATATATATATATATATATATATATATATATATATATATATATAACCTGAAACAGTGAAACAAGAACATTTCCTTTTTAAGAATGTCAAGGGTTTTTTTTTTTTATCATTTAGGTGTGTTTATCCCACACAGATCATGTATTTGCAAGTGCAAGTTAGCGTGGGCCCCCCAGGCAAAAAGAGAAGACACAATTATTCCAGGGTGGGGGAGTAAACAAGGCAAACTGTTACAACAAAGAGAAAGACGTAAAAGTTGAGAGGGAGGGAAGAAGGTGTATGTGGGACTGGGAGGAGGCAGAAGTGGATATGTATGATCTCATTGAGCCTTTCTTTTACAGCTTTCTCTGTTGCTGATTGGCTGAGAGATCTGTCAGTCACACCACTTCCTCCAGGGCTCTGCGAGGTTCAGACAGTAGGGAGGTGGAGGCAGGGGGAAGAGGGAGTGTCCTCAGTAGTTTTCTCACTGAGGCACAGCAGGCACGGCTCAACACGACAAGAAACTGAAACACAGTCTGTCTTGCAAAGCAAGCCTAACCAGGAGCTCTCTCCGGCTTGTTTCCTGTACTTGGAGGCCATCTTGAGTTGGCGGATTTACAGCTATAGGCATTTGTCTTGCTTTTCTCATTTGTTCGAGTTTCTTTTTTGTCCCCAGTGTGTTCCTTGAAGTTTGGACGCTTTCCTCTTCAAAGCTGCTTTGGAGTAGTGACGGAACAGGAAGCAGGAGGAGGAGAAGGAGGAGGAGGAGAGGACGTTTCATTTCAAAGCTAAACTTTATCTGTATTTCTCACCTGCTCCTTCTCTGGAATGAAAGCCATATAGAGGACCTTTCTGTGAAAGGGAGGGTGAGAAGAAAGAAGAGCCACTTCCTGGAAAGGGATCAGTTGTTTTAAGCTCTAGTAGACACGGGACACACAGGAGGGACGGCCACTATTGATGAGTGAGTGACTGCTGGTGTGTGTAGGTGAGTTTGCTGCCTTACACTACCCAGTCTTATCTCTTGACTGTCTTTGACTCTTAAGCATGGCCAACGTCAGTCCCTTCATGTCTCCGGGACCCTTGTCCCAGGTCTTCTTCCCCCCGGGTGGCCCATCTCCACCTGGGTCAGTGGTGATGCAGCGGGGGACACCGGTCTCTGTCCATACATCTCAAACTCCAGGGTTCCCTACCGTGGACATGGGAGTTGCCCCAGGTCCCGGCGGGGCATCTGGATTACCGCATGGGCCTCCGGCACCAGCCGGTGTCTCCTTCATGATACAGATTGGACTTACTAGAGAGTCTGTGCTTCTACCCCAGACTGCAGACCTTGCCTACGTCAAACAAATTTCTTGTTCAATTGTGGATCAGAAGGTAAGCACCATTCAGTATGTTGTGCCTTGATGTTGTTTGCACTAGTACATTTGCACATCTTTTAAAATTAGCAGGTTTGCCCCAAGTGTTTCTGTATTAAGTTCTGCAGAATTTATGTTTGGGTTTAAAGCAATTTATATCACCTTTGTCACTTTTTTCAGTCCTTGACACTCTAAGTCATACTTGTGAATGGCAAAAATATTTCTTTCTTAGCTCGCATGCACGGTGACCACAGAAATATGCAATGCATGCAGAACATGCTGTGGTAAAGTACGGCAACTCTTATCTCAGTGTCAGCAGTTCTTCAAATACAAATCCAACACAGATGTACACATTGACAATATAGGCAATGATATTTTAGCTCATGGAAGGTTGTAAAAACAAACAAACAAACAAATGCGTTAGTAAGTCCAAGCATTATACATGGAATTGCCAAATGTCAAAACCTCCAGGTGGGCCATCTTACCTGGGCTGAGTCGGATGAATCCCTTAATGTAAAAATTGGATTCACTTAATATCCTAGTCAGGCACAGAATATATCACTATACCAATAATCATGCTTTGTCCAATAGAGCTTTGCAGTCACTAGTTGGGATCTCAGGCTTGAGTTCTGTTATCTATATTAAGGTGAATGTCTTGAACTGTTGCTATAAAGAGAACTTTTAAAATTTGCCCCAGAAGAGAATCTACAGGGTTGGCCCTGTTTTAACCCTTATACTTTTATAATGTAGTTTGGATTTGGGAAACACTGACCATCACTACGTTTTTCCTATTAACTCACAAATCAGTTGATTACAACAAGTCCTTTGGGTGATTTGTGAGCTTGGATTTTGGCTACTTTCCTCATCTCCCCTTGGCGTCAGACAGAGTGAATCACAGCGTTCCCTATCTGTTTATTCAAATGGCTCCCTCTGTTCCATACACACTTTTTTCCATTCACTTGGAAGGTAATGTGGCGGCATCACTCAGTTCCTCCCCCTAGACACAATTTAGCCTCCTCTAGAACAAGTTTTCCTTTCCCTCAATCCCTCAAGAACTACCAAAATGTTCTGACATCAACAACAATTAAACCTCTAGAGTACCAGGCAAGGACCATCTCCATTTACTGGGCTTTCCCTTTTGTTCCTTGCCCAACCTATTTTCCCTGCTGGTCCAACATGTAAGCAATCTATTGTCCATGGGATAAAGAGGAGGAAATGAAGCCTGTTTCCTCACAAAGTAGGAGACCATGAGGTGTCCTCCACCTCTGAACCGCTCCCTTTGGCTTCCTCCTGGAGTTTGTTTTCTCACTGCAGGTTCACAGACAATGCAGTTACTTCCATCTCTGCACATCTCCATCCCACACACCTTTCCTTCTCCTATAGCTGTTTTTGGCTTTCTTTTGAGTAGTTTGAGACTTTTTTGCCTCCAGACAGATTTCTGCATGAGGTGTTAGGAGGAGTTTTCAATGTGGTTGGCCTTAAAATGAAACAAATAGTTGAGGGTTAAGTCACATGTCATCCCCTAGAGGGAGGAATGTGTGTGGTTTTATCTGGATCCCAGGAGGAGTGTGTTCTTTAAAATGCCGGAGCATTCCATCAATCTCAAAGAGGGCAGGTGTGTGGTTTTGTTTTTAGTGGTTTGGGGAAGAACAAATTGGCAAATAATACCCTGTCCTCTTTAATATAATATGTAATTATAATCACAGTTTGCAGCAAGCATGTAAGTCAGTTTATACTAAACAGAAGAAAGTTAAACAGTACAAAAATGTGTTTTTGACCTGTGTACCAAGATACTCATGCACTGGACTGTGACCAGCATCAAAACAAGGTTATGGCCATCTCAGTTCCACCACACTTTAGATCCATTGTAGATCCTGAGGGAAGAACACTTTTAAGGACACTGGTTGAAATGCTAGCAGCTAGCGTAAAATCACTACTCATTTGTTTTCTTACAAATGTGGTCACTGTAAAGCACACAGTGTCTGATATCAGGGGCACCGGCGGTAACTCCCACATGCTACAGTCATCTCACTCCAGCTCATTTGCATGGCTGCGGAGAGTCTTTGCATGGAAGGACCGTATTTCCTGGCGAATTTACCGCTCTGTGCTGGCTACCATTTGACTATTCAAAACACACATTTGCTCATGTGGCTATCAACAGGAAATGAATGACAAAAGTGAAAAGAGGAAAAGACAAGAGACGCAATCTTCGACCTTCTGTTTTGTTAGGGATATTTTCTTATTAGCTGAGCTTAGAGCTGTTTTGCATTTAATGTTAAGATTTAGATAAGAGTTGCTAGTCCTTAGATAAGAAGAAATCTGCTCAGTTTCTTCTTTGATTTGACATACAATGAACTTTGTGTTTGTGAATAGACTGATTTATGTTATATATACACTATTATGTTGCATGTTATGTTTTAATTTAACAATATATAAGTCCATAGTATGCAGAAAATTATAATTATATATATTTTAATTACCTTAATTAAAATTAAAATAAGTATGACGTGGCGAATGTAATGACCATTAAATGGCCCCCAATTACCAGATTATTTGATGTGAAATAGATCTTTCTTGTCTTTGACACTTCAGTTCAGCACCTAACAAAAACACATTTCCAGGTGTCAAATATAATGGGTAACTCAGTGGTACAGTACAGCGCCAGTGGCAGATCGCTTTACTCAGACAGGATTTTCTGGCATACACATTTACACATCATATAGGCTATTATGAAATCCAATATGCTTGTCCCTTATTGTGCTATGATTTATGGCTAAATTTAGGCTATGGGATATTCCTATGGTGTATAATGCAAACTTTGACAAAACAATCTATTCTTTTAAGCCACGCACACACACACACACACACACACACACACACACACACACACACACACACACACACACAAGGTACTTTCATATTTTGATTTTATGTAAATACCATTGTGTATATCGTGTGTATAATGTCTATAATGAATATGGCAGTCATTCAGTACAATTGGTGAATGCCATGATATTAGCATATTGTACCATGGCACAGCCACAGTGATTTTTTTGTATCACATGGCAATAATGTCATAATGCTGGACTGTGTGACATATTAGCTTTCCTTGTTCAGTTCAAAAAGAGAAAACAAACAAGATAGGAACAAAAGCAAACTTTTGTTTTATGCCTGGGGTGTGCTCAGATTATTCTTTCAGCATGTTGGGAACCCAATTATGAGGATGGTTTCTATTATCCGGGGCAGTTTGGCTTACCCAGCACCACAGTTTCCACCAAAATACCATAGTTAACATTGATTGTTACTGCATTAAAACTGTGCTAACATTAATTTATTATGAACTAGAATTTTACTAGAACAACGCTTGCCTGTGCGGTGTTGTGGTTGGTTGCCAGATGGTCACTAGGCTGTACTGGGTGCAATGATAGATATTCTTGAAAACTGAATTGTTGTAAACTTTCACACTGTGTTACAACATATTTAGGCTCTGTTTTTGATTTAGCATATCCATTAATTTTAAATAACTACATTTAGCTAGCGGGATGCTCACTCAGTTTAGCACATAGACACACAAACACTGTTTGTAAGGCCTTAATTCCACAGCTGGCACACCTTTTGGTTTTGAAACGTGTTGTTTAATGCCGTGCTGTGAGTAAATCGCTATGTTATTAACCCCATTAGGATTATATTCTTTTCAGACCAACCATGGTTTGTAATTGGTTTCTTTGGAAGAATGGAGATTTTTTATTTTTTTATTTTTTTATGGTAATGCAAATCAAAGCAGCTTAACTCCAACATGAAAAGAGCATAAACGAGTGGAACGAGGTGTCAGACTCACATGTGCTTGGATCGACTGTAATGTAGGACGGTGTGAACGTTAGGCGTGGGTGGAGTATGCATGCAAATTTGGAGAAGGTGGAGCAGTGTGCTTATGTGTGCATGTGCTAGGCATAAGAACTGAGGTTTTGTGTTGTGTGTTTCGAAGCCGGTTTGCTGCAAAAAGTTAAATGGGTGGGTTACCACAATGGGTAAACACATGATCTCAGAGTGAGGAGAGAAGTCTGGTTCCAGTCACATTGGCAGACGAGTATTTTGTTTGTTTTCAAATGCTGAGCACCCTGTTACCCTGTCTTTGAATACCCTGACATCAAATGTCCCATAGTTGAATTTATATTACATGCAACTAGCTAAACTGCTTTTCTGGCTCTTAAGAAGGCTATAACTACACCTTTATATGTAATTTCATAATTACTTCTATTGTCTTTGAAGTATCTTTAAAATGTACTAACTATTTATGGTAAACTAAAATATAGTTTAGTGTTATTTTTTTATTTATGCATTAGAAATGATGAATTTGCACTGTAGTATATTTCTATTATATAAATATTTAATATTTAATCTAAATATAATTGAATAATACAGCAGCTGCAGTTATAGTCAAGTACTTGTGCTTTAGTATGCTAGTCTTTTACACTAAGTAATACTTTTAAGATTTGACATGCACATTCAATACAATCAAGCACACTTCTTTTTCACATGGGTTATCAAAGTACTACACTATTAGCATCTGATACTATCACTGTACCACTGTAGCAGCACAATAAGAGTCTTTCAGATCTGTTTATTATAGATTAATTGAATCATTAAATATCTGGAATTGTACAACTGTTAAATTCCTTCCAATTCCCATCCCTATTTCCATTTCCATTCATTTGTATTTTTTTCTGTTCAAAGTAATAAGACCCTGACTATGGTTGGGGGCTCTGGGGATCAATGTGGCATTCCTGTTGGCTTACCTGCTTCATCATCCTGACGCCTGGGCCACAAAAGCCCATTTCAGCACAGTGGAGCACAAACTCCATTTAGTCCCCTGGCTGAGTCCCCTCCGCTTGCCAGCCATGCCTCTCGTGTTACCGTTCGCTTGAATAAAAAAGGGCTGCTTTGTTTTCCGAGCCCTTGCCTCAGGCCCGGGCAGCACACAGAAGTTTATAGGCTTAATGAAATCACTGTGTGTGTGTGCAGTGTGTGTGATTTCTGCATCTAAACCAACATGTTGTGTTCAGAAGGTGGACGGCTCCAGTTCACTTTCAGGTGCTGATTGTTTTTGTTGTTGTTGCTGTGCATTTGAAAAGATTTTGAGTCTCTCTTCAAATTCACTTTGTCAATGTTAAATATAGCAAAACTGGTGACTCTACTTAATATTCAACCTCTGCTGACAGTATTTGTTACACTGTTGCTCATGACAGAAAAAAATTTGGACTCGTCCCTCAATTACAAAAACAAAACATGTAACAGTAACACACTGAAAGTAAGAGTCTATCAACCAATTGTATGTACACAAAAAGAAAAAAAATTATATATATATATATATATATATATATATATATATATATATATATATATATATATATTAATATAATTATTCCATGCAAAATGTGGCATATTCTGTCTGAATAGTCTTTTGCTTATCTAGACCATATAAAGGTTATGCATTTGCAGCATAATTTCCTGTAACTGGAATTTGTTCTGTGGAAAGTGCTGCAGGGATCATTAAAACATGTTGTTATGTCTCTTCTTGAAATCCTTCCAATCATTTCACAGAAAGTACCAGGTTTACTTGTTTATATAGCCGTGACATTTTTCACAAAACTGCATGGACTGGGTTGGTAAGCAACTACAGTATATCACACTAAATTTATCATGTATAAACTATATGGTAATTGTATATTTTTAAGAGTTTTCCAGTGTACAATTCCCACTTTAGACATCCATAATAAATACTTTATGTGTCAACACAGTGTTTTTATAAAATTAGACGAGTCAAAATAATGTCTGTGGTCATTGACACCATGCCATGGATTCTATTGATATAGTTTCATTTAACCTGGAATATAGGGTTCAGTTTGGTCTATAAACAGTAATTTATAAAAATGTTTAATAAAAGTAATTTATTTGTTACTAGCCTATATAAATAAATGTCTAATGCTACAGCACAAATGTGACCGCTGTTAGTATGAAAGTATCATTGGTATTTGCACCAGTCCTGCAGGCTGTCGTGTTCTACGTAAAAGCTCTAGCATTGTGTGGAATGTAAATCTGGCTTTTACACCCTTTTCCATGACACAGATGTTCACCTTTGTTATTATATCTGTGTTATCTACTCATGACTAAAGGGAAAGTCGTCTTGCACCACATATACAATGTGACTGCATGGGGCTGACGCAAGAACATAAACAAAGAAAATAGTTGACTTAGTACCTCCACAGACTTTCCATCCTTGCCCTCTTGAACTTGTAAGAACACAAACAGGAAGTCAGGCTCTTAACCCTGATATTCTACATAAACATCACAGGAGTTTACAGACGTGGTGATCCATGGCCTGTTGTTGCTTTAGCTTTGCCCTTTTCTCTTCACTTGAGTTTATAAGAATGAAGATCCAATGAAATGGTTTGACGGACACAATCTTCTCTCCTGTCTTGATGTATTTCCCGTTAAAACAAGTTGAGGTGGCACGTACAGTATCGAAAGGCTCTTTTTATTTTGATTGACTAAAAGCCTTTAGCTTACAGCCCATCAGAAACATCATTTGCCACATGCTATGGCTGGTCCATTGCAAATTAGAGAGATTTGAAAGAATTATTTTTAATTCTAGAGAGCACTTTATTGGAAAAGTAGAGTTATTTTTATATTTGTAGATGCGCAAGTCATAAATGTTTTGCATATATCTGCTAGACGTTTGTTTTGTATTTTATTTTATTAGTTCACAAAATTGCAAATAAAGCTAAACAGGATTATAGCTGAACTTAAAGCCACACAACTTTGATTTATGGTGTCTTTCATTGCTTTTGCTTCCGTATGAAACACTGTACTTATATCTTACCTTGTGAAAAAGAAGCAAACATTATAAAAAGGGTACTTATGTAAATAAATGTTTTTTTTTAAGAATATACTTAACTGCAAATTAAATGTAATGTCTCTGTGCACTTAACTGCATGTTAATTGCAATTACATGAAAATGTATAATGTATTATATTTGTATTTATATTAAATTGTTTTTGGGATACTTAAATGGGACTTAAGTACATATTTATATGAGATTTCATAATTACTTATATTGCCTTTGAAATATGGTTAAAGTGTACTGCCGAATGTACTGACAAGCATTTATGGTAAAATAAAATATAATTTAATGTCTTTTCCATTAAAATGTGTAATGTATTAAAATATATTTGTAATTACACATTTATAACAATGAAGGTCCAGTTTAGTGCATTTAAAATATATTAACTTGATGTAATATTGCATAACACTAGTTAATTTTTTAATCAAGTATTTTACACGCTTAAGTCTGTTAGTCATTTACACATCAAAATGTAAAACATGACATAAACAAAATTATTTTAAATTTATTTTAAAGAATTTTTTTTAATTTGATATTATTCCAAAGTGCAGTTTTTAAAAGTGTACTTAAGTCCTGAAAGTGTACTCTAAGTGGCCATTTAATTTGATTAATATTATATGATATGCAAACACAGTTGTTTTTTAAATACTTTTAAGTTTTGAAGTACACTTTAAGTGCATATTCATTAAATGTACTTTCTTGTGCTTTAGCGTATACTATAGGGTTGCAAGTGGAACAGGGTGGAAGAATTGAAGAAAAGAGTAAGCCTAGAAGAGCCAAGCTCAGTAAAATAGAGTCTTTTATCCTATTGTGTTCCAGCTGACCTCAGCGTTGTGTTTATTGGTCTGAAACAGCTGCTGACATCATTCGTTTATTGTGTCATCTCTTGTGACGGGGAATTCTCATTCACTCTTGACACTCAGGTTGTTGGGCTGTGCCTCTGCACAAAAAACTTGGCATTTCTGTTATGTTTCTCAGCTTGCAGGTCCTATGACATCACGTGACCTAAAAATAAGCCAACTCGCTAAAAGCATTTGTTCCATCATGCACAAACACAATGGCTGGTGAAATTCCCGCTCCGAGCCAAGCAGTTGTTGGCTGCTAACGAGTGTAGCACGTTGACGTCTTAATTGCCATGGCTCCGTTTCATTTAACGTCAATACCTGCCAGGATCCCTAGGAAGTTTTTGTTTTAGCTGGTAACAGAAGGCTATTTCAAAGGTGATTACGGTGGAAGGCTTAGGAAGTTGCAGCCAAGGGTGTTGTCTCAAACATTATTGCGTTGTATTACGTTATTCTTATTGTTATTTTAAAGAGGAGCATTTTTACTATGCCTCTTCCAAGTGCTGTTTGCAACACTGTTAAAACGTTTGCATGCCTGACCTCCACTTCCTACAAACACCACAGTCCAGTTTCCGTCATTCATTTAACTTCATAAGGTCACAATGGAACAAATACTTATGAGAGAACTGGTTTTGAATAGATTATCTTTGTGAGATGGTAAGTATATAAACTGTACTGATTAGAAACAAAACTGGTATTTTGCAAACAATCAGGCATTGTTCCTAATATTCATTCAATTCGGTCTACCACTTTACACAATAATCTCCTTTTGTTTCACCCATACCACTTTAGTATATTTCTAAAAAGAGTACTTATCGTGGAAATAACTTTATTTATTTTTTTTAATGAATGTAATATTTTTGGACTCTTAATTGCAAGTTGATTTTAATTAAAGGAAAAACATGAAAATGTAAATTAAAACTAAATATTTATAATAAGCATGACACAAGGTACCCATAAAGACCAATAGTGGTATTGTTTTTTTTGTTTTTTTTTAATTTCTGTGCATTAAACTTATGTAGGCTGACAAAGGGTTAATCTTTATAGAAGTTTTTGTGCATACTCTAAAGTAGAGTTGGAAACATTGTAATTTCGAGTTCTGAGCACATATTTACGAGTGGAGAAACTTGATGATACTCTAGTTTCTGAAATACTGTGGAAACACTGATCTATTAAATAGATATCAGATATATACAATATGTATTTACCTAAAGATCAGTAAGTGGACAGAAAGTTTAATGAATTATAATTAAAGTTATTACAATTTCACATGCTATATTTAAATCATTTTAAAAGTGTGATGGACAAAACAGCTAACTTTCATGGTTCGTTTTATATAACATAAACATTTAGTTGTGATGTCATTTATAAATAAGTGATGGGAATGAATAGTTTTCATCTTTTTGAATTCAGATTCATTTGAATTTACTGTTCACAGCATTGTTCTTCCGTTTCGTTTAAGCTATGCCTATGTTATGTTTCCAACTTGAATGCGTGACATGCATGAATGTCATAATAACTGATGCCGGACTCAATGGTGTGAATTTCAGGTGCACTTGAAGGCAGAGTTATTAAATGTCACCTACTGTAGATCCACCTCAAATTATCACAAAATCTGGGTCAGTAATTATAATGTCATCTGCCTTGCTTGTTTGACTGTAGTAATAATTACTTTGCAAATAGTATCTTTAGGAATTATATTGCCATCTGAGTCGGTCATATAAGCACTCACAGCTTCTGGCATGATTCAGTGGTTGAGTCTATGTTACAACCGATCAATGACATCTGTGTAACAGCATATTCAGGCCTTGTGTTTGTAAAGAGCTCAGGTCTTTGTTTTTGTTCATTGATAGATTGAAAGATAGTATTGCAAATAAGATTACGTTTGAACATCTCATAACAGATTTAATAACCTGTTTAATCTGCTTGTTCAAAGTACAGTTACTGTATCTATGTCCTCTAGATAAATTCACAACACACCATCAAAGGAAACCGTCTCCAAGAGGTTGATACACAAAAAGATGCATGCTTCACATTTGACTTTAGTGCTGTTTTTAGGACTGTGCAAACTCATTTTCAAATAAAGCAGCAGTGCAGGGCATAAAAAGGCGCATAAACTGTGTGTATTGTCCACACTATGAAAGGAAATGGTGGTGATGATGAAAAGCGGAACTTGCATCTATTAGTTCAGGTTTCGCTCTTCTCTGTTGCTATTTTCGAGGCAGATTCTCATGCTGTCATACAGTTCTCTCTCGGTTTGGCAACCATGTTGTTTTTTTTTTTTATGCAACCACACCTTTTCTTTCACTTGCTATAATGTAGTGGGACTCAACATTGGGATCATGACCTCAGAGATGAGCAATAGATGAGGTTGCAGGGGATTTCTATAAAATAATTTTTCATTTAAAATGTTATTTGTTAATAAATATTAACCCTATAAAGTTTCATATTTGATGCACAAAATTATTGACATTATCAAAACTTTGCTGGAAAACCTGTTTTGCACAATCTACTTCATGCTTTCTGTTATCCGATTGACAGTTTATACTTTTTAGCAAGTATAAAAAAAAAAAAAAAAACTAAGATGAAAGAAAAATAAAAAAGTCCCCATTTAGATTGTGGTTCAGTATAGCAAGAATAACTTTCATATTATTAGTAATATTTCAAGATTAACATTAACTGGACTGAAGCATCTAATGTTTACTTGATTATCTATACATATTTCAAGATTAAAATTAAATGGACTGAAGCATACACACACACACACACACACACACACACACACACATATATATATATATATATATATTAGATATATATATATATTTTTTTTTTTTTATCTCATTGATTTACAATTAAGAATTTTCATCAATTCTCTTTTTGGCCATATAAATATCAGCAACAGCACCAAATGAAATATTTTGTGCCTTTGAATAATCTCTCTCTCTCTCTCTCTCTCTCTCTCTCTCTCTCTCTCTTCTAGAATATGATATTAGATTTTTAGTTAATCTTTGTCCTATATATGTCATGTTATATGAGTTTTTAAAGACGTATCTAAAGATGTATCTAAATAAATAAATAAATCAGGATTTTTCACCCTGACCACTATTTCATATGTCATGATATACAGGGTTAATAAATTAATGGGTAATAAAGCTTTAAATATTGTAAAATGTGGACTACAATGCAAATTTGAGATCTTAAAAAATGGGTTCTAGACCAAATCAGTCTTGATTAAAAATAGAAAAGAAAAATCCAGATCTCTGCAAAGGCTAATGTGAATCATTCTTAACACAAGAATCGTGTGCCAAGATAGTCAAGAGCTTACTCTATTATTTTTGTCTGTTTTCTTTTTATTTATTATAGAAAAAAAAAACATTGCTATGCTAACTGAGACTTGTTATAACACTTGCATATCATTGCTCTTTTGTTGATTTTGATTGCTTCCATTGTCCTCATTTGTAAGTCACTTTGGATAAAAGCGTCTGCTTAATGACTAAATGTAATGTAAATATAAATGTAAAATATAGCTGTGAGCAGCGATGGCGGGCCCAAGCCATCAGTGCAAACGACACCCCATATGCTGCAATGGCACTCCTGAAAGTGTCTCTCTGGTCTTTGAGTTCTGAACTGGAGCAATGGGCATTTCCATTACAATTAGTTGATGTTTGGATAGCACACAAAGGGCAATCTAAGAAAAAAGTGACTTCTTGCTCCTTTATTAAGGAGTTTCTTTGGTAAGAACAAGGCCTTGACGTGTGTGAATAATCACAGACTGAAGTAAGTCACGGTGTTGCAACCATTCATTCTAAAACTGTGGCCAAACTGTGTTCGCATTGTCAAACCATGGTCATGTGACCATGATCAGAATGAAGCCACAAAGTGGTTTAAAGGGGTCTATCAATAACTACATGGATGTGTGAGTGTATGTCCATATTAACAGACAGACAGATAGATTGCTATTATTAGTGTCAAAAGACCAAAACTTTCATGTAAGTGTTCCAACGTACATTTTCTCAACAGTGACAATATTATGAGGGACAAAATAAAATGTATATCATTTATTTATTTTATTATTATTATTATTATTATTATTTTATTCAACTTTTTATAAGAAGACAAAAGCAGTGTAAGAATTTCAGCTTCAATATATGTTTTATAGTCTGAGCTGAGAGGAAAAAAATGCCCTATTGTGAGATCATCTGTGCAGTTTATTTGATACATTTTTATTAGAACAAGCTGTTGCCAGGTCAGTCAAAATCCCTGGAGCACACTGGGGATCACCCTTTATTGGCACTTGATAGGTAATACGAGGAGAGAAAATACGTGTCACAGTTGGAAGTTGCTTTTAGTCATTGGCATTGGTTATTTATTTATTTATTTATATTTTTTTTATTTATTTATTTTTACCAGTACTCATGTCTGATGTGACAAGACGGGGTTAAAGTCCTAACGGATGTTGTGAAAGGTGTTTGTATAGACCGCCACTGTGTTTTCAAGAGAAGAGAAGAGAAGAGAAGAGAAGAGAAGAGAAGAGAAGAGAAGAGAAGAGAAGAGAAGAGAAGAGAAGAGAAGAGAAGAGAAGAGAAGAGAAGAGAAGAGAAGAGAAGGGTACAATGTTTTCCATAATTCATCAGAGTCATAATGGGCACAGCCGCCCGAGACCATGTGAGAAACATGATCCTGATCAACACAAAGCACCCTTAGAAACACTGCGCTGTCTCCAAGCAAAGCCCAGGGAATGGCAGATATGATTGCACCAGCGTCTATTGTTTGTGCCACTGTGCATACATGCCTAGGAACAATTGAGGATACATATGTAGCCGAGTGATTTGTGGCCGACAGTTTGGTCCATTTACTATAAAATATCTGGAAAAACTTTTTTGCTACCAGTTTAATTGACAAATAAAATGAGCACTGGGTTCGTACAGTTGTAAGTAGCAATTCTTGTTGTAGCTAATTAAAGTATACAGGCAATTTTATGACTCATATTTATTGTGTATTGTTTTAGACCAGTAAAGTACATACTTCATTTTATATTTGACACTGAAAATGTTGTTTGATTTAGAAATATCAATCAATACAGAAATGTTGCCTCAGGTTTTCAAATGAGCCTGATTTGTTTATAGGACATGGAAAAACCTCTTCAGTTAATTTAACATTCTGTTTTACATTTGTAAGATTATTTGTCAGGTCATTTGATTGTTTTGCTGTCATTTTTGTCCCTGTTTATATAAATTTTGAGGTTAAATGCAATAGGCCTATGGCTGCTCTTTTTATTTAACAACCCAGGGTATTCAATATTTTGTCGACAGCATACCTAAAATCCATTCTCCATCCCGGTGCGTCCAACTACCAGTGATGCATATAAAAGCCATGTAATGTAAGCAGAAATGTTTCATTCTCGACTTTAAAATCTAGAAAAAAAGTCATCCCGGTGCGTCCAACTACCAGTGATACCTTTGACCTTTAAGGTGTTTACATTACATGCTCTTTATTGTGGGTAAGTAAGGTTGTTTGTTTTTTTTGAGTAATTTATGTGCTTACTTTAAGGGTAAATAAGGTAAAAAGTTGTACCTTTTGAAACAGTACTGCCCCTTTCAATTGAAAGGGTATTTAATTTGACTAACCCCTTACAAATACAGTAATTATTCTTTTGTCCCCAAGAGTGTAAGCCCCTTACTGTCATCCAATCAGACAAATGTCATGTTTGTATAACCCTAAGATTAACAGTTCGGTAAAAACATGTAAATCTTCGCTTTCTGCTTTTTACTTGTGCCAATGTGCCTCAAGCACATGACCTGCGCATTCCATGAAGACGCGGAAGTTTCAGCAAAGGATAAATGGATTTGCAGTACTAAAAATCGCTTGCAGTAGCTCTGCTACTAAATTTATTTTAAAATGGCTATCCCTCCACAGCTATGATCAGCTGTTCCTTCAACTTGGCTGAGATTTCAGTGTTGTTACGGGAAAGGATGAAGCTGATTGGTTGGTTCTTGTCACATGACCTGCGGTGCACTTGCCGCATTCTGAAAGTTTAAATGTTTTTATCTCGATGCGGTGCGGACGCGTTGCTTCCATTATGAGCGCACCTGCCACGCATCTACATTTGAAATAACAAACTTGAGCACGCCAAAGACGTGATTTGTGAACGGCCCCTAAGGCAGTCATTGAACAAGCTGTGGCCTTTCTGAGACTGTGTAATAGATAAAGTTTTATACTATAGTTATAATTAGAGAGAAATAACTGTTTGACTCATAAGCCACTAAAGCAACTCCATTAACTGCAGACAAATTCTGAACAGACTTTGCCCAGTTTAGCAAGTGCCTCAAGCTACTGTGTGACTGTTTTCGCTCGAGGCCACCTGCTGCTGTCAAGTATGTTTAGAAGTTGCGGTAGCGGGCCGGGTATGGACTATAATCTTTTGCAGCAGCTCAAGCCTCTGGAAATAGACAAGATGGAGGGTTGTTGACTTTCTTGTGGAAGCTTCTGGGAGCGGGAGGGAGTCTTTAGAGCGGAATGCAGGGACCAGGGTCCGTTTCTTCCTTTGGATGATGTGGAGTTTAGCCACATGTGCTCTGAAAGGAACACATGGGAATCCTAGGGTTCTGGCGGTGGGAAAAACAGGAACTGGGTGGAAAGGTGTTGTTTTTTGTGTATGGAGTATAGTAATTCTCTATATTCTTTCTCTTTCCTTTTGTCTCAGTTTGTCTCTTCCTGTCTTCCGCAACTGTGGGGAGCTTTGAAGCTCTCTGAAGTTGTCTCTGGGTTTTGTGTTCTTACAATCCTCACTCTTGCACGGTAAATGGTTTTCAATGCTCGAATCACAACGTCAACATAATCCCCTGCCGGACTGTGCATCCTTCATTAAGGCCCTGATATACGCAACTCTGCACTCCGGTCAAGTCACACCACGTCATGTTTATTTATACAGCACTTTATACAATAGAATGCTTTAAAACAAGCAGCTTTAGAATATTACAAATGAAAAAAAAGTCTCAGTGATACTTTGAATCAGAATTACTACTTCAATTTCTACTATAAAGCAGCTTTCCTTTGTGTTCACATATTTACTCGCGTCTGACTTTGATGGACTGAACAGAAGAAATGTATCGGAGAATATATCCACTTCAAGGATGGTGGAGCCATGGAGCCAAACCTACAGTATTACATACCTATTATGGACCTATAACATAACTGCCATGTCTCAAATGTAGTTCAAAGGTGTTTACCAGCCAAAGCAAAGTTTTCCGAAAGGTTTGCAAGTGGGTTCACACTACCAAAGTGAACCGCAAACAAACTTCATTTTGGCATGAGTTTGTTTGAAATTCCATCACACACTTTCGTTCTTTGATTTCACTTTAAGTATGTTGGGGCCTTTACATATCAAAGAAGAAAAGCCCCAGAGCACACCTAACTATTAATTATTTACCATGGACCAATGGTAGTTTGAAGGTGTTTACAAGCCGGAGCAAACTTTTCTTAAGTCCGCTTTATCAAGCTGTTTGAACTCCAGAAACAAACTCTAAACCAGGGGTCACTGACCCTGCTTCTGCAGAGCTGCCATCCTGCAGATTTCAACACCAACCTCAATCAAACACACCTGAACCAGCTAATCAAGGTGTTCACGGTTACTTGAAATTACGGCAGGTGTGTTGGGGCAGTGTTGGAACTCAAGTTTACATGATGGTAGATCTCCAGGAGTAGGGTTGAAGATTCCAGTCGTGGAGGGCCACTGTCCTGCAGAGTCTGAAGACCTTGATTACATTGGTTCAGGTGTGTTTAATTAGGGTAACCCTACAGGACAGTGGCCCTACAGGAACTGAATTCTGCACCCCTGCTCTAAACGAACTTGCTTTGAAGTTTATTTTGTTCAAAACTACATCATATCAGTTTCTTTTTTGGAAAATCCCACCAAATTCCACCTTGTACTTGGATGTGAGACCAGCATACCATTCTGGTTGAACCTTTAACCTGGTTTTACTTATTTACAGGATTCTTTACACATGAATGCTTTTTTCAGTGTGCTATGATATCCGCCATGATTCCATGTTCCATAGTGGAAAATCCCACTGACTTTTCCAGTGCCAGTTGCACACCTACATTGACACAAGACGAGGGGCCTTCAGCAAGAGTCAGGTTTGGTATGCTGAGTTGGCTCACTGAGTTGTATAACATGCATTGAATGGCACATTATAAAGTATTCAGGAGATCTTCTCCACTGATAAGTCCCTATGCATTTGACTGACATTATCAAGCCTACGTCCCACACTCCTTTGACCTGTGGTATGGGGCGGCTATATCTTTTTTCATCCTTGTTGTTCTGTCATCCCTTATTTGTAATACTACACCTTTGTCATGCTATTGACTATGCCCAGCATTCTCATTTCAAACTCAATCCAAGTTGGCTTGTTCAGGTAGCTAATCTTCTCATACCAGGTAGTTGCTCAGTGCCAAGTGGGATTTCGCTCTACAATGATTGGCAGACGACGACTGTAATGCAGAAGTGCTCGGGTATCACACCCGACTGGCTCTCAGGCTTATATCACATCACAGTCACAGCTGTCAGCTTGAAATGAAAGGCAACCAACCAAATCCACCACACCAGCTCTCATGATAATTAGCACAGATAGGTTCTGAGCAACACTGCGTTGAAATCCCCCTGCAGGGTCTTCATCAGAGAGCTGCTCCTTTGCATCTTCTGCTGCTCTACATGCCTGATGATTAAAAGGCGTTGGTTGTAAATTGTTTTTGGTGGTTTAACATCGCCATGTGGTTTTAATTTTTTTTAAATTAAAATGCACCAGGCCACAATCTAAGGTCCCCCAAAATTCAAATTCTGTCATCATTTACTCACTCTAATGTCATTCAAACATGTATGACTTTCTTTCTTCTGTGAAACATAAGAAGATAATTTGAAAGTCACTGGGGTCCAAACAAAACTGTTCCTCAAAAGAAAGTCACTCATACAGGTTTGGAATAACAAGAGTGTATGTAAATGATGACAGAATCTTCATTTCTGGACAAAATCAGTAAAATGTTTAATGGCAAAACATAACTTTGGCAAAACTTACCTATATTTGTTATTGTTAGTTATATACTTACTGGAATAAGATCTACTTCTACTACTTCTCATGTTTATAAATAATAGTATCTATCCTACTGCCTCCTTATTACTTCAACATGACTGACTGAGCGACCCAAGTTTATGAACACTGAATAGGCATTGTTGGCATAAATGTTGGTGTGCATTAATCTGACATTAAAAATTCCAAAATTAATAAATAAATAATTCACAACTAACCATTTTTCCTGCATCATTTCAATAAATGAATATTTTGGACATAAGATAAGTAACTTGTGTTATGTTTACAAATTGTTTTGAACTTTTTCATTTCAAAAGTTTAGGGAAAATTTGATCTCCTAAAACAACACAAACAACATAAAACCTCTAAATCCGCTCAAAGGTCTTATGGCGGCTCTCGACACATCAGAGCTACGAAAATTAAAAGCTCTTCTCTGCAACAACAGGAAATCTTCAAAATGCAGCTGGCAGAAGCAAAGAACACCCCCGCCCCATCTTGATGTGCAACACTTGCATAAATAAGAGAGGAGATCCCTGATGGGTACACCTGTAAAAGTGCCACCATCAGAAACCCTTGCAGATGGCTCTTCATTAACATGATGACCACCAATATTAGTAGCTCATCTCAAAGTTGGATTCTCCATGTTTGTCCATGAGCCAAAAAATCTAAGGATGTTGTGGTTCTGATGAGCTACTTTAATGCGGTGAAAACTGTTAACAACAGGAAAAGAGAAATATTACATTAGCAGAGTGTAGTGGATATGTATAGATAGCTTATAAATGAAGCTAATCAATGTTTGTTTATTTATTTTTTTTCTTTGTTTTGTCCAGTTTCCTGAATGTGGCTTTTATGGGATATATGACAAGATCCTCCTCTTCAAGCATGACACCAACAGCAGTAACATCCTGCAGCTGGTCAAGGCTGTGTCGGACATCCAGGAAGGGGACCTGGTGGAAGTTGTTTTGTCGGGTAAGTCGATTAGTATAACTCAAAAGATGTTGAAACTCGCAGCAACAAAGCTAGAAGTCATTCATGATTAAGATATGATGATTTTTGCTGAAATTAATGACAGTGACCACTGGCCTGTGGAGAACTTTTTTTTTTTTTTTTCACCCGCCGCCATTTTTTATTATTGCAGTTTTTTTAATTAATCTCTTTGTATACAATGTAATTATATATTGTAGTACATGTTACACAGTCTTTAGAATGTAAAGAGTATTTAATAATAAGAATAATAATAATTGAATTGAATTTCATTAATTTAAATAAGACTGAAATAAAATAAAATATAAATCTTCGATAAAAATTAGAAATGCCTTGGCAACAAGATGAAATAAAATAAGTTTAGGATGAAGTACCAAAATGACTGACTGAAACTGAAATAAATATAAATTAAAGCTAAATTAAATATTAATATATATATAAAACAATAATATTAAACATATGTTAAAATATTTAAAATGACAAAAGCACAAAGTAAATATTAATTAATGCTATAATAGGATATAAATAATACTAAAACATCATTGTAATAATGAGAATTAGTAAATGCATCTGGGGATAATGTTAATTGCTAAAAAAAAAAAAAGAAATTTAAAATTAAATTTGACAAATTTGACAAGATGCAGATACAGTTTATATATATATATATATATATATATATAATATATAATATATATAGTATTATATATATATATATATATATATATATATACCAATAGAGAGTAACACACAGGGATTTTCAAGAAAGTGCTGGAACAAAAATCTACAGGTTGTGTATTCTTGTATCGACTTTAAAATGTCACAGTGAAGTACTGAAGTGATATGAATCAACAGTACAGTACATGACACAAAGTAATTTCCTGGAGGTTGACACTTTTTTATATATAATGATAAAATGGCTATAGTGTCAATAACCAAAATCTTAACAATAGCTTTTAACAAGAAGTCACATCACTGAACTGAAAGGATGTGACCTAGATCATATCAACGTTCCTTTCCGTTCATTTTATCTAATTGAGAAACTCACAAAGCTCCAGTTGTTTGTGTGTGTGAGCCTGATGCCTTAGAGCCAAAGTGGAAGATCAAATGTAATCAGCACAGAAGTGTTTTGAGAGCATGTTGAAATAACAGATTTGATAGAGATGGGAGATACTCCAGCTCACACGGCCTCAAATGCTGCAAATCATTATTTTCAGATCACTTAGATCACTTTACTTGGTCTTGAAATGTATTAAAATGTCTTAAATGTACCTTCAAAAAACCTGTAGAAACTCTAAAGAGGGTTCGAGTGACAATGGAGTAGTTCGCACTGATGTGTCCTTTTTGTGATTTTGCTCTGTGTTCTGCAGCTGCTGCTACATCCGAAGACTTCCAGATTCGCCCTCACGCGTTAAACGTGCACTCGTATCGTGCGCCGGCGTTCTGCGATCACTGCGGCGAGATGCTTTTCGGCTTGGTGCGTCAAGGACTCAAATGTGATGGTGGGGACTCTGTCTTTCACAATTTGTATTCTTCATGCTGTACTTGGTTTCATTCAATCATAGTTAGACTTGTTGCGTGCTGTCATGCAACTTCATATATTTTCCATGACCCAACTGGCTCATCACATACTGTAAGTGTGATAAATGTCCACAGTGTCCAATTTCCCCCCCTCTCACTGTCTCCCCCTGCAGGCTGTGGACTGAATTACCACAAACGCTGTGCTTTTAGTATTCCCAATAACTGCAGCGGGGCGAGGAAGCGGCGTCTGTCCACCACGTCCCTCACCAGCAGTCAGTCTCTGCGTCTGTCCACTGCAGAGTCCCTCAGTAGTCTCAACAGCAGCGTGACGTCTGAAGAAGTCAGTCTCATCCGATCACACACCCAGATGGTACAGCACACATTCAATTTCATGTTTTAGAAATGTTCAAATCAAGAAACATACTGTATGTTCTTGAGTAAAAAACAGCTGTATAAGAAATAAGAAATGTGCTAAATAGATACAAGTAAAATTGTACATAGCCTATTTTTAGTGCTGTTTTTAGAATTTTATTTTTTATGTATATGTATACTGGCAGTCAAAAGTTTGGAATAATTATTATTTTTTTGAAAGTTTTGAGAACCAAATCAGCATATTAATATGATTTGTAAACATCATGTCGATCTTTCTCCAGCCCCGCACCCCCAGTGAGGCCAGGCGCTTCTACACCGGGCGGCCCGTCCACCTGGACAAGATCCTCATGACTAAAGTGAAGGTCCCGCACACATTCGCCGTTCACTCGTACACGCGTCCGACTGTGTGTCAGTACTGCAAGAGACTGCTGAGAGGACTCTTCCGCCAGGGACTCCAGTGCAAAGGTCTGACATTCCATCCTGACTTACAAATTGGTATTAAAAACAACTAGGATAGGGATTTTTTCAAGTTGTATTACTGAATTCCTCTTTTACCGGCATAATGAAGGTAATGACAAGGTGATCACATTTAGTTTGTGGTAATGACTGGCTGACCGGACATTATTCTGCTTATTATGTGGCTACTTACTAAATAAATAAATAAATGCATGGACATGAAATATTGATTTGAGCTGAAACTGCATATTGATTTGAGTTGAAATTATGTCATTATCTTGCTTGTAGTTTAGATTAAAATAATCTACAAATAAGTACATATACTAAGACAAAGAGATCAAAAATTGGAGGTCAGTAAGTTTTTTTTTTTTTTTTAATACATTTAATAGTTTTATTCATTAAGCTGATCAAAACTAGTGACAAACATTTTTTGCAAACATTTCAATACATGCAGTTTTTAACTTTCTATTCTCTTTAAAATTGCATCACCTTTTCTCAAATGAATGAATGAATGAATGAGACTTTTCAACATTAATATTATTGAGACATGTTTCTTGAGTAGCAAATCAGCTTAAAATTCAGCTTTACCACAACAAGAATAAATGACTTTTTAAAACATATAAACAAAACAGATTTTAAATCATAATAATATTTCACAATATTACTGTTTTTACTCTATTTTGATGAGCATAAGATACTTTTAAGAGCATAAAATACAATAAGAGACTTTTAAAACATTAAAAGAATCTTACTGACCACACAATTTTGAACAGTAGTCTAGACTGTAGTACAGAAAATCATTCTAGCAACAGGACAAATATTAATAATGCAATATTAATTTTAAATTATTTTAAATCCACAGCACAAGTTAGTTTTCTAAAGACATTAGTTAACTTATAAGTATTCTATATGCATATTAATTTAACTTGTTAGCTTTCCACTGTTACGACCGCGGTACACTGCGTGCTTTTGAGGGTCAATTTTGTTACATACAATGACTCACTAAAAGAACCCCGCGTCACATATCTTTGGAAAGCTGAGATTCTTTTGATTCGAATGATGCAAACCATTTTAAGATTCAATCAACACAGCAGGTACAACCAGGCTTCATGCTGTGATCCCATTGTGTTTTCCAGCTAATAGCTCCCAGCTATAGTCATCTGCAGGCATCTGTTTACCAAAAATAAATAAATAAATAAAAATAAAAAAATTGTAGGTGGAATTTTTTTTTTTTTTTTCTCAGTGTGTTCAAAGTTCTATTACTCAATACCAGTAAGACTTACCGTGATCCTAAACAGAACAAACCTCAGAGTGTTGCCTTTCAAAAGAGACCAAAATCATGCATATACTCCAGATTGTTCAAGAACAGCATGCAATTTCTTTGGATATGCCTTTTTAGCTGTTTTAGGCTAATTTTACAGGAATGCTAAGGGGTTAATTTAAAAGATGTGTATTGTATATTAATTTAATCAAAACCTATTTATGTCTCTCTCTCTCTTCTTTTTAAAGACTGCAAGTTCAACTGCCACAAGCGATGTGCATACAAGGTCCCAAATGACTGCTTAGGGGAGACTCTTGGTAATGAGTGTGAGAGAAACAATGTTGACATGATGGACATTATGCAAGCATGTAATTATTGTTTGTCACTTCGTGCCGTTTGCATGTGAATTTTTTTACCTCTTTCCCATCGGTCTCTCTCAGACATATTAAGTCCAAGCACAGACACCGAGGTGCCGATGGACTACAGTAATGAGTATTCTGACACTGATAAGTCATCTCTGATGGACGACTCAGACGAGGCCTGCAGTATCCCTGGGTCTTTCTCCCCAGACAGCAACCAGGATGGAGCCAGCGGAGAGCAGAGGTAGTTAGACAGGTTTCAGACATCTGACAAAATTAAGGCCTAGTCACAGTAAACACAAAATTGGATTCTATTTCTGAAATGCCGTTATATGTACAATAAACATGTTATAACTGAGAAAATTACACACAATATTTTCTTTGAAACTACCATGAAACATACTACAAGAAGCACAATAGAAATGTAGGTAGAGTTATGCATTTCCAATGAGCATGGGATGGTTTTATGGCTTATATAAATCATATACACCAAAATTGCAAGGTGTACAAGCCCTTGTGTGAGAATTTGCAACTATGCATTCTCACAGTGAAGGTCAGATTCCCTCTGTAAAAAAAAAACAAATAAAAAATAAATGACCAATAAGATATAAGCTTTTCGCAAATGATTCACTTGCAATTGTAGTTGTTTTGGTGTGTCTCTCTTTGTATGAATAGGTTTTATTCAGCATACAGTTGCCTGCGTACCTCTATGTCTACCACACACCTGGATTCTCTTATAAGATCTCATGATTTATGACTTGAGTGCTGTGATGTTTCCGCAGTGCTAATATTCCTCTGATGAGAGTGGTGCAGTCGATCAGGCAGACCACACGTCGCTCTAGCACAGCCATCAAGGAAGGCTGGATGGTGCACTACAGCAACAAGGACACACTGGTACTTCTGGCTGAAAATTCTAACCTCATTTGCTCACTCTTTTTGCCAGTTTGATAAGTACTTTAAATAACACTCATAATCTATACATATCTATTATTGACTCTTGCAACCAACACGTTGACAATGATCTCATTTTAATACGTTTATGCATTTATTTATTTATTTAAATATTTATTTAACGGGTTAATTTTCAGTAATTTGGCCCTCTATAATAGCCCTGCATAGTAATATAGTGTGCGCTATGCGTATGCACCACTTTAATACATTCATTCATTCATTTAAAAAAAAAAAAAAAAATAAAATAAAATGTTTATTTAGTTGAGTCTTAAGTTTTGAGTCTTCTACAGATTTTGAACTATTGAAAGATGAGTAAATAAAGACATTTTTTTATGAACTATTTCTTTAACAAAGCCAGAGCTTTCTGTCTAGTCTGTATACTATCCTTACCTCACTTCCAAACACCCTATTGATATTTCTATATGTGTTCTGCATCAATCTGCACACTTACGCTATATTACCAGAAAAATCTTCAGCTTTTAAATCACAGGCTATTCTGAGCGTCCCCTGCATGAGTGGATATTGATTTGTAGAAATGAATAGCAGTAAATGTCACTCATAGTGCTTCTAGATGAGTATTTTCACAAAGAATGGGGAACAAATGGTTGAGGCTTTTTCTCAACATAGACATATTGACCTGTTCCCGGCTTCCTGTAAAACGTCTGAATTTCCGTGTTGCATTTTACTCCTCTTTAGCCTTTTCTTTCTAATTTTCCTCCTGGTTTTTCTCTTGCGTCCTCCTCTTCTCTTCAGCTCTGTTTACCCTTCACTTTCTTCCTCCTGTCTGCTGGGGTGAAGCTGACCCCAACACCAACTTCTTGTTGACTTATGACCTCTGACCTGTCACCCCACCCTCCAACAGAGGAAGAAACACTACTGGCGCCTGGACTGCAAATGCATCATCCTGTTTCAAAACGACACCACCAACAAATACTACAAGGTAGAATCTCCCTTTCTTTTATTAGTCAATGACTGTTTATTATGGAAGCCCATTACCGCCATGGGATAAAAAAGAAGTAAAAAAGTAATTGTGAATTTTATCTCACAACTCTGACTGTTATTCTGACAATTCTGAGTTTATATCTCACAATTCCTACTTTTTTCTTGCAATCCTGAAAAAAAAAAGAGAGATATAAACATAAACAAAAAACAGAATTGCAGGGTCTAATGTGTCCTTGTCTCCCTCCGCAGGAGATCCCGCTCTCAGAAATCCTGCAGGTCCGTCCGGCGGGTGATTTCTCTCTCGTCCCTCCCGGCACAAGCCCCCATTGCTTTGAGATCATGACAGGTACCATGATCTACTTTGTTGGTGAGGACCCCAACACCACCCCGTGCCCATCATCCAGTGTGTCTGGTCTGCCCATCTCCACCAGCCCCAGTTGTGTTGCACCCAATAGCGGGGTGGGGCGAGAGTTCGCCAAAGGATGGGAGACTGCTATACGTCAAGCTCTCATGCCAGTCATCTTTCAAGACAACCCTCCAGCAGAAGGTCACACTCCTCACCGTAAGTGAGCCTAATTCTGGAAGAAAGGTGTGATGCTGCATATATAATTGTAATAGGGGTAATATCACTGTTAAGAAACCTAAGCAAATTTAGTGAGATATGTTAAGGCTATGATATGATGATATAATATGATGCTCATTTGATGGTCATTTTTTAAAAAAAAATTTGGGCTATTTAAAATAAAATGAATGAATGAATCAATGTAATTTTTTTATTTTATTAAATTTATTTAAATTTAAAAATCAGATATTTTAGTCTTTTTTTTTTTTTTTTGTGAGTGGTTAGTTTGTGTGTTATGTGTGTGGAAAATATAAAAGTGTTTCATTAAAAAGACATTTTGCAAGAAAATTTTTTTTTCATAAACAAAGATATAAGTTTTAATTAAGAATTTTTAATTTTTACTTTTTTTTTTTTTTTCATTGAAACTGATTTTTTTTCAATTTAATATTACCATCCTTATTTGTCATTGACCCTCAAACAGAACAAGTATAATACTGAGATTATTAAGTGGAGCTAATATGGTTATTAATCTGATTGATTTTCAGGGCAGGCATCAGTCAGCATCTCAGTGTCTAACAGTCAGATTCAGGAGAACGTGGTGAGTACATTTGACCTTTAAAGGTGCAATATATCACATAGTGCGATGATGATGGCAAAGATGATTATAATTATGATAACGATTAAAATAATAATAAATGATGATGATGTACCCAACAGGACATTGGAATGGTGTACCAGATCTTTGCTGATGAGGTTCTGGGTTCTGGACAGTTTGGTGTGGTATATGGAGGTATGTCTGTGAATGATTTTTACTATTTCTAAACATAGGGTGTTGCTGTGTGGTTGCTAAGGTGTACTTGATTGTTGCCAGGGTGTTTGTGATGGTTGTTAGGTATTTTCTTACTCCGGACCAAGTCAAAAGAGCACATGCACCCTTAAGACTTTATGATATTCTTGACTGAAGTCAAATTTAGGACAAGTTACACTCTAAAAGGTTCCTATTGGCATTGATGGTTGCATGAAGAACCTTTAACATCCATGGAACCTTTAAGGTTCTTTATAGTGGAAAATGTTTTTAGATTATTAAAATGTTCTTCACACTAAGAAAAAATTCTTTAATTAATTAATAATTGTTCTTTAGGGAACCAAAAAATGGTTCTTCTATGGCATCACTGCAAAAATCCACTTTTTGGAACCTTTATTTTTAAGAGTGAACACACCAAAGATGGAATTGTTATTTGTATCTCTTGTCATAAATATATGCAATAGCAAGCAGCACTAATTATATGCAAGAATGGATATTTACAAAAGATCAAACATTATCATTTCCTCAACCCGCGCAGGAAAACATAGGAAAACTGGGCGGGATGTAGCTGTGAAGGTGATCGACAAGCTTCGGTTCCCCACCAAGCAGGAGAGCCAGCTGAGGAATGAAGTAGCCATATTGCAGGTGACCAGCAGGGGGCGATAGAGAATCAATTATTCAGCACACGTAGACCTGTGTGTCTAATGACTGCTGTTGTATTGACTGAATGATAATGATCACACACACCACAATTAAACCTACTGATTGTGAAAGCACCTAACACAAGTTTACGAATGCAAATAAGCAACAACATGACTCACGCAACCGCATCTCTTAACCTTGTCCTTTCAACCTCTCTCAGAGCCTGCGACATTTGGGTATAGTGAATCTCGAGTGCATGTTTGAGACGCCTGAGAAAGTGTTTGTGGTGATGGAGAAACTTCATGGTGACATGCTCGAAATGATTCTGTCAAGTGAGAAAGGACGACTTCCTGAGAGGCTCACCAAGTTCCTCATCACGCAGGTCAGTGCTGCGTTTAGAGCTTAATACATGCTTCTCAGAGGTTAAGGGCCGTTCATACCAAGGACTTAGAGTCCTCATAATCACTCTGAAGGCTTGTTCACACCAATAATGATAACTTTTCATCTGCTGCTTAAATGCTCGTTCAAGTCTGTTGGATTCTGATTGGCTGTTGAAGTTTTTATCATTTACCATCTAAAAAAAGAAGTGGACTTCACTGTTTTCATTTAATTCACACCTGTTCAAACCTGTTAAAACGTGCTAATAATTAGTTAATGCATGCACTTTTTAAGAACTAACCTTAAATATAGCATAAGTGATATGAATTCATGTATAAATAACGACCACCTTCACTATACATGTTAGTACATGTCTGTTAGCAAATATATTAATTAACACTTTGTGGTAAGATTTCACACATGAATTCATTGTTCATGCCTTAACTCATCATTAGTTCACATTTAATTCAGGTATTAGTACATGATTATTCATATACACTTATTTTAAAATGTTGCAGATAACTGTAAGGATAACTATACTAGTGTCACGTTTATTATAAGCACATGGTGTTAATAATGGTGGATACTGATTGGCTGTCAATGTTTTTATCATTCACTCACTGGAAAGTTCTGTAAGCGATTCCAACAATATCGTTATTCTTCCGTTGTGTCATTATCGTTATAGCTGTGGTGTTTATTATTTTCATAAAATTAAGGCCTGTTCATACTACGATGTTAACTACAGCTATACATTTCCTGCTTGGTGTATATGGGCCTTTAAACGTGCAGGAAGTGATTTCTGAGAAACCCTGTTGATATTTAAATGATTTGTAACACAGGCACCTCCACCATCATGGATGGACACGCCCCTTACTGGTGATTGGCTACAAGTGTGTTTGGTGCTCGGTCTGGTCCACTTCAAGCAGCATTTTTCAGTAATTTGTTGCTACTTTTTTTGGGGTTTTGTTTTGATATTATATTCTCTTTCACTCCCTCTCTAGATTTTTTGTGTTCTGTGGGGCATTTTCTTTTAAAAAATATTGTGCTGTGACCTCAAGCCTGAGAACGTGCTATTAGCATCAGCGGATCCCTTCCCACAGGTCAGAGAATTCAATGCAATTTAAACACATCCTTGAGCCATGGGAAACAAACTAGCACTTTTTTTCCTGTTACTAGCTCTTTTATTGTTTTTTTGTTGTTGTTGTTTGTTTGTTTTCATAATGCGACTTCTCCTTTTTACGTTTTGTTGACTCTTAACACTTCTTCCCACCCACACGGCATATTCATAGGTCAAACTTTGTGACTTTGGTTTTGCTCGCATCATTGGAGAGAAGTCTTTCCGCCGTTCGGTCGTGGGCACGCCAGCTTATTTGGCCCCCGAGGTCCTGCTGTGCAAGGGTTGTTATAATCGCTCTCTGGTGGTGTGTTTTGTATGTGGTTGTGATGTTTTTTGTTATTATTGGTGGTTTTTTCTTCTTCGAGGATGATGAAGATGTGTTTGATTAGCTTTCTGGACGTGGCCTTCATGTACCCACCCAACCCATGGAAACAGATCTCTCCTGAAGGTACAAACACTTACAAACACAGTAAAAGGACACTGAATTAAATACAAGTTCATGATGTACAATAAAATGTCAGATCAAATTGCGAATAGAAGTATATGAAAAGTTAAACGAGCTGAATAGAGAACACTTTGTGTGGCTCTTCCTGGAAATTGACTTCATAATAACAAAAAGAAATTTGATGCATTAAAAGCAGGCTGATCGTTGAGTAGCTCCATCCGCCTTTGATTTTCTGTCTACTGCTGTAAATCATTTAGCTTCAATCAATGCAGATTTTGTTTGTGTGATCTCTCCTTTTCTCCATAGCTATTGACCTCATCAATAACCTGCTCCAAGTGAAGATGAGAAAACGCTACAGTGTGGACAAGAGTCTCAGCCATACCTATCTACAGGTAATGCTAATAGCAGTCTCATGCTTTTAATCAAGTAATGGGTGCCACATATGGCTTTCTAACACACACACACACACACACACACACACACACAACACATTGAGTTAGTAGCGCAAAAGGTTGTGGGTTCAATTCCCAGGGAACACACATACTGGTAAAAAATAAATAAATAAATGTATATATCCTGGATGCACTGTCACAGGTCGCTTTGGATAAAAGCATAAATGTAAATGCATCATACTATCTTGAAAACTTTATCATGGTTTCCACAAAATATATTACAAAAACTGTTTTCAACATTAATAATACTAATAATACTAATAGTAAATGTTTCTGGAGCACCAAATAATCATATTAGAATGATTTATGAAGAATCATGTGACACTGAAGACTGGAGTAATGATGCTGAAAATTCAGCTTTGCATCTCATGAATATCTTGCATTTTAAAATATATATCACAATAGAAAACAGTTATTTTAGATTGTAAGATCATTTTACAAAATTACTGTTTTTACTACATAAAATAAATGCAGCCTTGGTAAGCATAAGAGTTTTCTTTAAAAAACATGGCAAAATCTTACAGACCCCCAAACATTTAAATTGTAATTTGTGTGCTATAATATTTTATATTTATTTGCGATTTGCATCTTTAAATAATAATAATAATAATAATAATAATAATAATAATAATAATAATAGTAATAATAATAATAATAATAATAATAATAATATTTATATTTATATATTTATATTTATATATATATATATATATATAATCTATTTAAGATACTGATAAAATAAAAGATTGAGTAATAGGTTTGAAATTAGCAGATTACAGATTTGGCTTAGTTTAAGGCATCACACTGTAGAGGTTAGTTAATAATGTAATATGAAATATTTAACACACACACACACACACACATACACACACACACACACACACACACACACACACACACACATACACACACACACTGTTTTATTCACATGAAAAAATTGGAAATAGGTCTGTAATTATATTAAAAGCTCCACATGAAAGATGGAAAAATGACAGATTTAAAAAACAACCCGAAATGGCAAAATCTAAGTATGGATTTGCAGTAAAAGAGAGTTTTATTTTTGAGAAGCAAATTACATTAAGGACTAATAAGCTTCTTAACCCCTAAGCCGTCATTTTCAGCATGAAGACACAAATGACATAACCAAAATAAAAAGGTTGCTGCTCATGAGTCTTTTTTACTAGATACATAATCAACATATGTTCACAAAGCTGACACTTCAAAGTTTATTGTTCAGGAATCAGAATTACTTGGACTGTAATGATAATAAAGATATATAAGCTCAAACATGAAAACAAAAATACAAATATTAAAAACACTTTTTAAATGTATCAAAAAAATAAGTTGCTGTAGGATATGATTTTACAAACACAATGAAGCTAAAACCTCAAGTCAACTAATGCTTCATTTGAAATTTCAGAACGTAATCTCTAAAACTGTGAATTTAATTAAATATTTTCTAAGACCATGTCATGTGTGTTTTTAGAAAAGTCTAATAAAAAAGACTAATAAAATTGATTTATGACCCCTGTAAGCTCTCCTATGTGCTGTGTCCTCAAATGGCTCGGCAAACTGCCCCATTCATGATTCTATTGTTTTCACCCGACGAACCTTTCACACCTCGGCCAGGTATGACAATATAATCCTCATTATTCCTTTATAATTATTATTTTGTTTTATTCAGCCATTAGTAACCTTTATTCTGGCATTACAAGGTTTACTAAATCGCTTCATTGCTTCAATCCCAGTATACATTTACCGGCCTATTATCAAAAGTCTTTCTATAAAAATACAACAAAACATTTTCTTACGACCTTACGTCTAAATCACTTTTATTATTATTATGACAAAATGCATTATGAAGAAGAGTTGCACCTGTTCTCCAGCTGCATTAGAGCTAACATTAGCATCAAGCTACATAAGACAACTTATGAGATTTTTAGTACACCTTTACTCAAAACTCACTTTAAATCACCATCGAGTGTTTGTAATATTTTCCTTTTGTGATCTCATGTCGAATTTGGTCATTTACTGTTGAAAAAAATATGCTATTTATAGCCTTTTATATCGCTGCACAAATTAGCATTTCAGATGTACACATTCATTATTGTTATGAAAATACCCCAAATCTCAAGAAAACCACATATAAACCATATGCTATCGTAATCCTGTGTTTATTATTTGGATATTTCGTGGGTACAGAGGTTTCTCTGTGTTTGCTGTGATCAGAAATCAACGTGGAAGAGTGAAGGAAATGCATCACAGGATGAGATTGGGTGGGATATGATGCACAGTTATGATTGACAAGGGATGGACGAATCAGGTCTCTGTCACTCAGAGAGTGCAAGAACGGAAGAGTAAACACACAGAGACAGCCCAGGGAGCGAGAAGGGTATAACTGCAGCCTGGAGATCTCCAGATGAGGGCGGGAATTCCAATATGGGGTGGGAGCTCCAAAATAGGGCGTGGCTTCCTCCCATTGACAGACAGGCACATGACACGCATGTGCAACCCTCCCCCCCATCCACATCAGTGCAAACTCCGCCCCACAGCTGATTCTAAAGATTTTATTTGTTGTGTCAATTAAAGTGTAGATTTTCTACACTATTCTACAAAAAATGCTAATACCTAAACTTACCCCACACCTGACCCTAACCTTAACCAGTGAAACTGACTGCACAGCGGGATTGGCATTGAATAGCGTGGTAAATAACAAGTGCCCCTGTAGCTCAAGTGGTAGAGCATTGCGTTAACAAGCGCAAGGTTGGGGGTTTGATTCCCCGGGGACACATGATAGGTAAAAATTGATAGCCTGAATGCACTGTAAGTCGCTTTGGATAAAAGCGTCTGCTAAATGCATAAATGTAATTTATTTAAATAAATTTAAATTTAAATAAAGTTGCAGTTCATGATATAAACAGTTAATAAGATTATGCAATATGAGATCGCTGAGCTGGGCCATTCCGTAACTCCCCAACCGGACCTCACTGGACTATGGCACCTTTTTAGTTACACCCAGCATCACTACTCCCTCCTACCCTGCGAATTTCGAGCCCCCGGGTGCCCCCATTGCTTAAAGCGATAGTGTAAAATCTTTCCCCTGCGCTGCGCTGGGATGGCTCGCGGGAGAGCTTGTGGGTGATTCCTATTTATATCATTAAGCAGAGGTTCAAACTCCAATCCGAACACCACTGGCCACGAGCTTTGAGCTCTGCTCTCACAGAGAACATTTACTTATATAGCATATTTTATTTTAGATGAACAAGAAACAATGTTTAATAATATACATTTTATTTTGAAATGTCGGTAACAATTGGCTGAAGGCAGAGCCAATGGTGAAAGTCTTTGTGCGAGGAGACCCCGTCCTATTTTGGAGGTTCTGCCCACTTTTGGAGTTCACGCCCCATTTTGGAGATCTCCGGTCTGCAGTTATACCTACTTGGAGGGAGTTGCTAAGTTTCATCAGATTGCGTAAATCAGTGGAAAATGAATAGAAATGATGATTCTGTCTGAAGAACTATGAAGTAAACATGAGTAAATATGTCTATATATCTCCATGTATATGCATCGTTGGACTATAAGTCCTTATTGATGCTGTTCAGTGAATCTATGTTAACACAAATAAACCGCTGCTGACGTGACTGAATATGAATGCGTGGTGAATTTCTATTCCAAATATAACGCGTACGGATTTATTATTTTGCACTCCTGACATAAATGACTAAATTACTGTCACTGCAACAATATTTTATCAAAACAGTGGTCAAATATCGAAGCTAGAGTCTTTAATCTTTCTACTGCTGCACAGTTTGTCCTGATCCAGTATGAGTGTGATGTTTAACTTGCTGTTAAAGTGAAACAATAATAATCTGGGGCTGCCTTCGATCTTTGACCACTAAGGGGTTAAGTAAAGTGCTTTTAGACACTGCAAACAAAATGAATCATCATTAGCTGTGGCGTCCTTCTGTCTTTATTATCTCCTTATTGCTCTCTTTCTCTCTCCCTCCACCACCCCCGGTCTGCTCTTTCAGGATTACCAGGCTTGGTTGGACCTCCGAGAACTGGAATCAAAGCTTGGGGAGCGTTACATAACCCACGAGAGCGATGACAGCCGCTGGCAGCAGTACGCACATGACCACACGCTGCCCTACCCTCCTCACCTGGTGCCCCCGCCACCTGCGTCCGACGATGACGAGCAGGAGGGTTCAGAGGACGCCGACATGCAGGGGCTGACAGAGCGTGTTAGCATCCTTTGAAGAAGAAATCGAGGAGGAGGGCAAGAGGAATGAAGAGTACTTGCCTGAACTATAGCAATTTTTAAAACTCCACGAGCATAGGATGGATGTAGTCACCTTTCGGGTGTCTTTGTCAGGCCATCTGAACTCTAACCTCCTTCAGCCAGGACTGCCGCAGAATTGTTTCTGGAATGCAGATATTAAGGCCGAGAAAGGACTGTTTTGGATCCCAACCTAGACCTTTACAAAGTCAGACTGTTCATCATAGGCATATGCAAAACTATTATTTGTAATTTTTTTTAAATTGACAAGTCGGTTTTAAGGAAGGGCTAATTTAATTTGCCTGGTTTTGGGTTAGTCGCACCTAACTAGACGTCTTTTTGAAGATGCGGTCACATTTATCCATATTCTGCATATTTTCGCAGGTGAAATCAAGTATGTTCAATTGAAATCCACATGATCATGAATTTCATGCGAGGACCATAGTTTGGATGTAAAACATGGACGTAGTGTCCGTGACGTCACCCGTAGGTTCCTGAAGAGCGTGTTTGAAGCTAAAAGTGGGCGGAACGGGCCGTCGCCAACTTTCAGCGTGTCACCGCATGTCACTCCAGGACAATCGAAAATGGGCAAAAAGGCGGTACCTGGTTGCTGAAATCACGCCCACCTAGCTTGACGGTGGTGACAGCAGCAGCAATCCACCTGTCACTCAAGTTGCCATGCCCTTAATTATGCAGAACTCCCTTTTGGAGCCAGCCTTTAGTGGCCAGTCGATAAATTGCAGTTTTAGTCACTTCTGTGTTGGTTTCACGAGAGAGAGCGGAAGGTTGCCGCTTGGTGAGGACGAAAGATTTCCCCATGCAGATTTCACAACTGGTTGAAGTTGGTCACACACATTCGCATTTACCAACAGAAAGCTGCTTGGTTTGAAAGTGAATTCTGTGTGAATGGAGCTTCATACTATTGACAATAGACAGAGAATTTATTTATTTATTTTTTTGCCTGCAAATTTTTTCTAATGTGACCGTACCTTTAGGGAACAAAATGGAAAAGTGCTGACCGAAAGATCTCAAGACATGGTTTTAAAATTTGGACTATTTACAGCATCTTAATAACTTGTTGCAGGACATTTAAAAAAAATGGTGCAAGATGTGATACAATGGCCAGAGACGCTCTTCTGAATGTGTTTCCTGACAGTGGTGCTTTAAAGGTGATGAATAAAAGACGCAAAATGTTTTAAGAGTTTTAATGGCCAAACTTTCTAAAGGTGTGGTCCCATTTACCGGTTCTTCTCGAAACTTTGTGGCCGAACTCCAGTCATTTCAATATGAATCTGTGTAATCGGACGTTTTGTGTGAAAAATTTCCCCAAGCAGATTGCACTTTCATTCATGCAAGTTAAAGTACTGGACTAATCGTTAATCGAAAAAAGTTAGTCAATCTCACTAATTGACCAATCAACCATCATGACTCATTCCTAGTTTGTTGATAACAACAGATTGACGTCAAGATGATAATCCCCAGGTCACAATAAATGTTTTAGTCATGATACAGTATGCAGAGGAAAAAACATCTATTATGCTGGATTATTTTCCTTTTTGTGCTCTGAGTGATGTCTCCTTTAGTTTCATATCCACTCTGTCATATTACTGAGAATCTTTTTGAAAAATAACCTGGAAGAAGTCCCACATTCTGGTGTTTTCCAGTATCAACATCGGTTTGCCCTGCAGGTGCAGGTGACTTAACCTCTGAGAATTAATCTTATGAGGACTGATAAGCGGACTGCCCTTCGGCCTTATCACCTTGTGCACAAAGACAACCTAGACTGTTCTCAGATCAGCTGCTGTTAGCAACCCACTAGTTCAGCTGATCTTTGTACTAGCTGTACTGGATGTGTATTCTTACTCCTAACTGACCCTAGACCTGAGGATAAGGCTGCATGTCACTGAGAATTATGTTTGCTTAAAACTTATTGCTATGAAGGACTATTTTGTACACATGTAACCTTAGATATTATGATGTAGTTTGTGGAAGGTAATGTCGGAGCATTTCCAGCAGGTATAATAAACATGGTAATGCATAAATCTGTTGAGATGAATCTTATTGAGTCATGAGGTTTGAGCCACGTTGATTTTTTTTTTTTTTATCCAGAGAGACTGACAGAATGAAAAACATTTAAATACATAGGGAACTTGTTCCAGGTACAGTAAGGCTTAAGCTTTAATGACGGCATCTGTGGGCACATAAAATAATTTCACCTTGTTTATAAAAATAAGCAAAAATGCTGAGTTTGAGTCAGATAACCCTGAAAAAAGGATCACTGTTTCCATAAAAATATTAAATTAGCATATTAGACTGATTTCTGAAGGATCATGTGACACTGAAGACTGGAGTCATCAAAGCCATCAAAGGAATGAAATACATTTTAAACTGAATATAACAGAAAACAAATTATTATAATACTCCACAATAATAATCTTAGTGTTTTTTATTTATTTATTTATTTTTTTTTTTTTATTTATTTAATTTTTTTTTTATCATTAAATAAAGTTTTGGTTAGCATTATTATGGTTTATTATTAGCATGGCTGTTTATTATTTATTAGTACTTATAAAGGACACATTAGTGCCTTATTCTGCATTACCATATTCTAGATCCCAGATACCTTACTCTATAGAATTGAAGTGAATTACTGTAAACATATATATATATATATATATATTTTTATGTATATATTAGTGCCTTAAACTAAGGGATCGATCACAACTATTTCATGTGATAATCAACAATATGCCATAGTGTTTCACATTAATTGAACTCATAACTGCTTTAAGTTTAAACTCAAATAAATATTTCCTGATTTAAACTGAGAGTGAAACATTGTTGTTTCAGATCTGCAAAAACGATTGTATCTACTAAGAAATGGAAAGCATCATATTTACCTTAACAGTTTTAGGGAAATGCCACATGTATAAATCAAGAAACAGCTGTGTAGTCTAGAAAACAGTCAGTTAGTAGCATAAATGAAAATGCAAACCAGCAGAAACAAGAAATAAAACTGTAATGAAGCCCAAGAACGGCAAAAGACAGCTAGTGTGTACAGCATTTAATTATTTAACAATGTGCTTTAGATATGAGTCTCATTCCTTCCCTTTATAGACTACATTATAGTCAATAATGTATGAACATTTCCTCAAGGAGTGGAACGTTTAAATAATCAATTAAAAGAATATTAAGTTAAATGCGTTTAAGTTTATATACGAATTTCCAAGAAGTCTCAGACTTTACCAGAACGTTTCAGACAGAGACACAGTAGATGGTTTGGCATTAGAGAACATCTTGTTCTAGAAGCATTGTTTGGTCAAAAAAACAACAACAACAAAAAACCTTTAAGTTTTTGATTCAGCGTTGATTCTTCTGTTCAATCAGATTTTACTGACAGTGGCGTCTTAAAGCAGAAAAATGATAGCGTGCTCATGATGCAAATTATGAATTTATTCCATTACAGCCATTAAGGCGGTCACAGAGAACATGTTTAAAAATGAGCCTGTAGTTTCTGTTTTCATAAACAGGAAGTTGTGGTGGCATTATGATAGACGTCTGAGGCAGACTGACTGTACCATCATTGTAAGTTTGTCATCTTCTGTCTGGAAAAAGGAAGTTTGTCATGTTCTGTCGTTAACCGTGCTTCTGAAAAAAAAAAAAAAAAAACTAATTGTGGTTATTTCTTACTCTATCACACGCAGCTCTATAAAAAAAAAAAAAGAAAACTTAGCCCAAGCCTAACATTTTCCAGTGGACATACATGTGCGAGACACATTTTATCTCTCCTCCCCTTTATCTCTCTCAATTCATCTCCTCTCCATCCACTCAGCCCGAAGTGCATCGGCTGCACCTGCTCTCAAAGGATCACTTTTGATCATCTCCGGCCAGGAGGAATTATTATAGTGCATGACACTCTCTTCACTTTTCTCAGAGGTCACATTAGACTGGAGTTGGACGGTTCTGGGACTGACGTTGTAAAGTTACACTGCTGAGACTGTGTGGACACCCTTCTCTGGTTGGAGCTGGTGGAGAACATTTTATAATCCGTCGTGTTGATTTCCAGGTGAGATTCTCTCATTTTTGGGGCTGGTTTTGTAACAATAACTATAAGAATAATGGTGAACGAGTGTGTATTTGTGAATAAGATAAAATCAGAGGGTGGACATGCTTGTTTGTTTCATGTGCTATAGATGGTAACCCTAGGAATCCTGTCATCAAATGCATTTGGGAGATAATTATACATTCAAAAAGTTAACAGTTGACAATTAATTTGGTATTAGATTATGATATTGTTAAACTATGAGGTTCGTCTTTTTTTTTTGAATTTATCAACTGACAGTCATATAGCATGCAGAAAAAGATGGGACTTTCACTTGTCTTTGAAGAGTTCTTTTCTTGAAATGATGGTGATGGTTTTGTACACACACACACACACACACATAGCATGCAGAAAAAGATGGGACTTTCACTTGTCTTTGAAGAGTTCTGTTCTTAAAAGTGCAATATTGCAGATCAGAAGATTTAGAATGAATAAAACAAAAGTTAAAAAGAAACAGGAAAAAAAAAAACTATTGTTGTGGAGTGTTTTTTTTTAAAATACATTGTTTATTAAGTGTTATATTTTATTGAAGAGAAAGAGGATTAAATAAAACTAAACTTAAAAAAAAACAGAAAAAAATTTTTTTGTTGTTGATATATTTATGTTCAGTTTTTTTCACTTTAATGTAATAGAAAAGGACCTATACATTGCTAATAAAGTAGAATTACTGAACCTAAACATATGAGCCTGATAAAAATGCTCACTTAAGAAGAAAATTTCAGATGGCACTCAAAGGCTTCTGCATCTGAACTCTTCATTTACATATAGTAAAGCTGCCATTCATTTATTTTTTATACATAAATGAGGGACACAAATGGCATATATTTTGTAAAATGTCCCCTTTGATTCTGGAGTGCACCATTCCCTCATCCTCCAATGGGTTTTTAAATATGTGAAGTGCTTAACTTGGTGCAAAAAGTGCAGACTAGTCAGATTTTTATGTGTAATCAACAATCTCCTCATTGTGCAACCCAAGATGTTTTTAGGGTCATATGTCTCTGCGCTGACTTAACAGAAGTTATAACATTGACATGAAAATGATGCGAGGTAAAAACACTGTTAGTTTCCCTCTGCACTTATGTGATTTTCCTGCAGACTGAGTATGCGCTTGCCTCAGGATGGGAGTTGGTTAGGGAGCGATTATGTTATTCAGAGGGGCTGACAGGAGGTGCAGCCCACCACTCTTCTTTACAGACCACTAGCCTGTGTCTCAGCAACTCTCACGGGTGCTCATTAAACCTTTAATCACAACAGCAAAACAAAAATAAAGCAGTGTAAACACGTTATATGTGAGCCAAGGGAAAGGAAACGGAAAGGAAATCTTCATTTAATAGATGTGTTTATCAGTACTGTACAACAACTGCTGACTGAAGAATCCCATGTTGTCACTTACTTCCTTTCTGGAGGAAAGCTTGAAAATAACTTACCCAGATTTTTAATAATACTATTGCTAAAACAGTTGTTGGAACATCCCTAACATAGAAAAACATCAGTGGAATATGCACCCTTTCATGGACTTTAAACACTTTTTTTGGGCCCTGGATGTGCAATTTGATGGTAAAAACATGCTGTAGAAACAACAACAGCTGTTCTTTTAAAGCGACACCAAATGCTAACTGTTTGTGAATGGTTTTCAGCAGCTGCATACTAGTGCTTGTGAAAAAAAAAAGAAAAAAAAATTACTTAATTATATTAAATGTGCACTTGTAGTGTACTTCAAATATTAAAAGTAGATAAAAAAACTGTACTTGCAGATAATTTAATATTGATAAAAAACGACACTTAAATGTACTGTACATAAAGAGATTACACTTTAATTTTTAACATGCTTAAGTACACTGCAATATTGTCAAAATTAAAGGTTTTAAAAAATATTTTGAATCTTTTGTTGTGTAATGCCTTACATACTAAAGCACGTGCACTTTGATTACAATTTTAATTGAAGTATGTTATTTGAAGTTACATTTAAGATTAATATATATTAATACAATTGTATATTTATAATTGCTGTTAAATAATATATTTTAACATGCAATTACGTGCTTTTTTTCTCTCTCTCTCTCTCTGTAATATACTTTTAAAAGTATGCTAAAGTGCACTAGTTTTTTTTTTTTTTTTTTTTTCAAGGAAGTAAGTAGAAACACAATAAAATCATGTTGTCCATTGCTCACTTGATACGTTTTGGGATTTTCACGTCAAAAATTCTGAACTTGGAAGATTTTATACTAAAGTACATGTTTTTTTTTTTTTTTTTTTTTTTCTTTACAGCCACTTTTTTGATTTGGATCATGCGGTTTTGGTTTAAATTAATTTTTTGGCTTCTATCCAGTTTGTAATTGTGAGTGGCAACATTGTGTTTATAAGTATTTGACATTTAAAATCATTTTTGCATCAGAGATATGTTGGCTATAAAGTTTGTAATTAAACAACAGTAAACAATGTCCACTTTCTATTTGGTGTGATATTTCAACCACAACCTGCTGCAATCTCTACACCAATTGCCCTCTTGCTTGTGATTTAAATTAATCATGAAGAAAAAAAAATAAACATTTGATCCAGTTTGTAATTGTGAGTTGTTGCATTATTGTGGTATATTTTGATTAGACTACATAGCAAGTGAATCAAAGAATCCTCATCACTGCTTATCCAGAAATAACCATCAGGACTTGAGTAATGATTCGGTACTATCGTCATTCACAGCAGAGCTGAGGGGGAGGCTGTGTGTGATGCAGTTTTCAAATTGTAATGTATTGTATGGGGGACTGTTGTGTATTTGCTGGTTCAATCTAATTCTACATCTCAAAGTCGTGTTAGAAGCTTTAAGAGTGTGTGCTCAGGTTACCCAGCTATTGATTTTTCCTCTGTTTTGCACTGGTAGGGTGAATTGCACACATTGCTTAAAAACCGTCGCTCAGTTTGACTTGAGAATTGAATTTAAGTGTGACGTACTGCTGGTAGGCCAATCACTACAGCAGCTAATGCTGTTAGTACGTCTGTATTTGATATTGTGAACAGATTAAGAAGGCCATTAAGATCTCAAAGTCTCTTACATGAAGCAGATGTCTGTGAATACATTTCATTTTGAAAAAGTCATTTGATACTTAAATGTTTTATGTGTCTCTGTTTGCAGCCACATATAGTGTACTCTATACTTGCACACAATGTTATATTAATGAAATATAAGGCCACTTAAAGGGATAGTTCACACAAAAAGTCATCATTTACTCACCCTCAAGTTTTTCCAAACCTGTATGAATTTATTTTAATTTTATTTATTTATTTTTTAACACAAAAGAGCATACTTTGAAGAATGTTGTTAACCGAACAGTTGCCGGTTGCCATTGAATTCCAAGGTATGGGAAAAAAATACTCTAGAAAAAATTACTCTAGTGTCTTTAAAATCAAATTTGTATGCATGTTGATAAAATGGCTATTCAAGTTTTTAATTTTAAATTACAATTTCTGATGTCAGTTTGGATGTACGGCTATTGATTTGTTACTTACTGTTCAGACTCATTTTGTGTACTGGTTCATCCAATTCATTGAACAGATCTGACCCAGAAGAGCGATTCCTTTACGAATTAAACATTGCAAGCCACATAATTTGAGTAAACATTCATGTCTGTAGCAGAAACGGAACAAGATGAATTATGCATCAAAATGTTATATTTAAGATTAGAGGTATACAGTCCCCAGGTATGAGCAATACTAATAGCAATATGCTTCTATTAGAAGCAAAAACAGGATATTTGCAGTGAAAGTTTAGATATAAGGCTTTTTGGTGTATGAATAAAGGTCCTGAAAAGAGGTGAAACTCAGGTCTTTCTTTGACTGTGGTTGGGCTGTTTGCTTTTCTCACAGGTCTTGCACTGAAGAGCAAGAATTGAGGAGCTCTAAAGCCTTCATGTGGTGACTGGCAGCTGTGTAAGATGGCAACAGTGTCTTGAATTGAATTCATGGCAAAGACTTGTAGCAAGTGAAAAGACTTTTCAAAGGTTAAAAACAGGTTGAGCAATAGCTCAGCCTAGAGAAGATGAACTCTAGGGAATATAGGGGATATGCAGGTAGTGATGAGGGAGCTGCAGTGTCTAGCTGTGAAATGAACTGAGCAGCACAGACATGAACCTATATTGATGATCTCCAAGATGTGTGCGAGCAAAGGTTGTTGGAAACCTTTCAAAAAAAAAAAAAAAAAAAAAAACAAGTCAAGGCTTCAATCCATTATAAACTCAGTCCAGACACACTTTACAAACTTCTCTTTCCTCGTCGACTCAAAAACACGTTTACTCAACCATGAAATTAAGTTTAACACCAAGTGTGACATTTTGCCTTTAATATCAAAAACAAAATATATAGCAAAGGAAAGAATCCTGGTGAGTTAATAGAATATCTTCGTCCTTCTGAGCTGATGTATCTTGTCAATATCTGTGCATTATTTAAGTGTTTACATGCATGCATATATGAAACCTTTTCTAGAGTATTTCTTAATTTAGATAATTATTATTATTTTTTTTTTCATGTTTAATTCTCCATCGTAATCATGGCACATGAAGCCAGTAGTACTGGCGATGACATTTTGCTACCTGTTTAGTTTTAAATGAATTACCAGGCTTCCTGCAAGCTGTTATTTTCTGATAAGAATGACTTTGCAACCTTTTGTGAACCTTGATTTGTAAGGGAGCGTGGTGTATAAGGAGGTGTATAAAATGTTGATTTTGTATATAAATTAAGCAAAAAATGTGTCTGGTAATGTATATATTTTCAGTGAACGCCATTTCATTTTCTTCTTCCTGAAATGGGTTTTATTTGATGTGAAGGTGTTGTTAATCTGAGATGCTTTCAGTGACTCATTGGTGTTCGTCTTGTCTTGTTAACCACTACAACTTGACGTAAGAAGTATAAGGTTTTGCGCAATCACATATGTTGTTCTGTTCTCATTGAAACCACAAACATTTTGCAACTTGTAGCGGCGGGTGTTTGTTGTTTTAGTTGGAGATGCCATCTCCAAGAACATTTTTGGTTATGTGCCTATTGCGCAATATAAATGCTGAGTAGTTAATCAGCACATTGTCTGAGCCACACTTTCAATAGACTGAAATTTCTTTCATTGCAATTATAATTAACAGAGGTGGAAAGAGTACAAAAATATTCTACTCAAGTAAAAGTACCATTACATAAATGAAATTTTACTTAAGTACAAGTAAAAGTACCCGTCTAAAAATCTACTCAAGTAAAAGTAAAAAGTAGCTCATTTAAAATTTACTCAAAGTAAAAATTACTTAGTTACATTTTAATAGTGGGAGGGAGGCAAAAATGTGTCAAACTCAGTTCCTGGAGGGCCACAGTCCTGCACAGTTTAGATATAAGCCTAATTAAACACACCTGATCCAGCAAATCTAATCATTTAGGCTTATTTGAAAACTACATGATATGTGTGCTGGAGCAGGGTTAGAACTAAACTCTGCAGGGCTACGGACCTCCAGGAACTGAGTCTGACACCCCTGGGATAGGCCTTTTAATCTCAAACTAGTTGTTTTTAATTAAAGGATTCAGTTATTTAGAATAATAAGACATTTGGGCTGTTACCAGCCAAATCAGTATCAACAAACTCCTCTTTTGAATGCAGAGGAAATGCAGAAGCTTCATCGGAAGTGGCATTTAGATTTATTTACACACTGTTTAATGCAGGACAAGAATGCATTTAACCTGCAGTTACAAATGCATGAATAATGTTTTGATATATAAGACATAAAATGTTGAATACTCATTTGAAATGATAAGAAATTAATTATTTAAAAAAAAATCAAAAGATACTTTAAATGTGAAATGAAAAAAAATGGCCAGTATGTGTCAGCAAGTCACTGTTAATAAGTGAGTCATTGCGATTGAACCGAATCATTTAAACGGTTGATTCATTCACGAACGAAACACTGTCATGTTGCTCAGAGACAAAACTGTGCTATGGTGGCTGTGTTTGGAATTATTTTTTGTTGTAGAAATAAAGCAAAAACAGGAAATATGGTGTCTAAAACACAAGTCTCTTAATTAAACTTGATTTACTGACCCGTTGTAAAAAAAAAAAAAAAAAAAAAAAAAAAATTTATATATATATATATATGTATATATATATATATATATATGTAATCACGATGATTTTTGGAGGAAAAGACGGCATTCTTTGTGTGATTTTGATTTACTATATGAAATGATATAAATATGTACGTTTTCTTTATCTTTAATTTTGTGATCATTCTAAATGCATTTTGACTGAATCACACAGTGAAAGTACGCACTATAAATGCGCGCGCACATAATTAAAACAACAATTATGATATTATTGCAGGCGATATATATCGCACACTCCGTAGCACTGTCTTTTTGGCTAATTTGTGCAAAACCTCTTGCTAAAATGTCAAAGCTTCATTTTAACCACCAATGCAACGATGTAATTATTTAGCTTACCTCTACATGCTTGCGAAGGGTTGATGTCTTGTCGAGATTTTATAAGCTGCTATTTTGGTCTCCCTAGGGAAGCACAGCTTACACTGCATAACAGAGCATAAATATGGCCAGGGGTTCACTTCATTTCCTTCGAGTTCAACTTCAGAATATGACGGGGTTTCGTTTTCAGCGGTGTCTGCACCACTAACGCCTGGTTTTGTCCGTCTGCATCTTTCTTGTGATTTTAGCGCCAGTTTGCTCTCCTGCCCATTATTTACTGACGTAGTTTCCAGGGAGCGATTTTTTATTTTTTTTTTACTCAGTAATTAATGTGTTTTAAAATGTGTTTTAAAATGAAGTACAAAACTTAATATTATTTATTATTAGTTAAATTTAAGATTTTAGAAATTACTTTAAAAAGTAGAAGTACACAAAAAAGCTACTCAATTACAGTAACGCGAGTAAATGTAATTCGTTACTTTCCACCTCTGATAATTAACATGTGAAATCATTCCAGATTACATGTAGAATCTGCATCAACAAAAATTATCAGCAAGAATGTCTAGCCAACTTTTAACTTCATAATACCTACGATCAGATTTTCAGAATCAGATATTGAAGCATAAAGGTCAGTGGTTTACCACTGTTTCACATGTGCTGAAAAGAACTGATCTATCATGCAAACTAACAACATCGGTATATGCTTGACTATGACATATCATTGAAAAGGTCAACTAGAAAAAATGCAATTACAAATATCAATAATTACAATTTAATTAGTGAAAACTGAATTTTTTAAATCAAAAATTTTTATCCTGGGAATGATTAAAAGTCAGAAAAGCTTGCTTAGACTAGAGCTTTAGTAATGCTTATGAAACATGGTAACACTTCATTGTAACACAAGTTGCATGTACTTACAATAATAGTAAAAGAATATTATGCATAGTTACATGCAATAACCCCAAACCAAACCCTAACCTGGTAGCACTTTATTTTACAGTCCTGTCCCGCATTACAATAACTGTGTAATAACTAGGTACTAACCCTGAACCTACCCCTAAACCTAACCCTAACCCATGCAGTTACCTTATTATCCAGGATTTTCTTAGGTAAGTACACTGTAAGTACAGATAAGCACATGTACTGTAAAATAAAGTGTAACTCTTAACCTTTAAACCATTAACTAGTAAGTACATGTTGTTAATATTGCTCAGTACTTAAACGTACTACTATATAATTACACTGTAAGAAGTACACTGCAGAATAAAGTGTAACCTGAAACTTTACCATGGTTTTACTCAAGCAACACTAAATGCAGCCATTAGGATATTTTGTAATGTTGTAAATTAATGTACTACACGGTCTATTAAGGGAGCCATCCATAGTTGTATATGTGGTGGTTACCAAGGTCTGACTACAAATATTACAGTTAAAATATGGTAAATTATGCAAGAACTTGTAAATTTTACATCTATTTTTTAATGATTAGATGTTTCTAATGACATAAATTTAAAAAAATAAATAACCAATTGCAACCAATTTGTCATTAATTAAATCTTAAACAACTTTGTACACACAGATTATGATGAACGCTACATCCAACACAAGCAACTCATCATGTGTGATCATGACCCAGCCAGCAGGTCACCTGCTGATGTCCATCTACATCATCGCCTTCATCCTGGGGCTGTTCTTCAACCTCGTCACCATCGGTCCCATAATTCAGCAGATCTGCAGAAAGAACATTTGGGGGATCTACCTACTCAGTTTGTCCATCTCAGATCTCCTGTACATCCTCACCATGCCTCTGTGGATATATTATTTCAACAACAACCACAAATGGGACCTCGGCCAAGGACTCTGTAGCCTGGCTGGTTTCTTTTACTACTCTAACCTATACATCAGCATCTATCTCCTCTGCTGCATCTCCATCGACCGCTGCCTGGCCATCACCTTCCCGCTGCGAGTCCAAGCCTTCCGCCGCCAGCGCTATGCCTGGATCATCTGCGGGCTGGTCTACATTTTGGTCATGGCCTTGCACTGTTTGGTGCTGTACCTGGACAAGTTAGCAGATCCACTGAACGACAGTGAGCAAACGTGCTACGAGACCTTCCCCATGACGGAACGCATTGCGATGTTCAACATGATACGGGTTGGAATTGGTTTCTTCTTTCCTCTGGTGGTCATCTCTGTCTGCTACTGGTTGATCCCAACCAAGGTGCAGCAAAGCAGAGGGGTGCGATCAAGGCAAGCGCAAAGTGAAGCTACTGTCTATGGGTGTCATTGGCATTTTCTCCTTCTGCTTTGCACCGTACCACATCCTCCTGATGGTAAGATCCATCGCCTACTTTTCTGTGGGAGAAAAACAAAGCTGCAATTTTGAACAAGCGATGTATTTACCCTTCACTTGCTCCCTCGCTCTATCTAGCCTGAACAGCGTGGTGGACCCAGTGCTTTATGTTTTGGCCAGTAACGGAGTAAGGGAGGACATGCGTTTATTCTGTTCGAAAACCAAGCAGAGGCAGGTGACAAGAAGCCCACTTGTTGATTCCAAATTAGACAAGGATAACCAACTTGTGTTAAAACCAACCTCAGGTCTTGGAAAATAACCATGCTCCTGATAGCATAAACACTGTTTTTAAACCCATTCAGAAATTTTGCAAATGAGTGACCAGCACAAATTTACCCAAATTGTTTGTTTTTATAGCATGGGCACAATCTTGTGAATGGGTTCATATTTTGTGAAGTTGTGGAGGGTCCAGCAGACTCCACCATTGTGATCCGAACACCTGAACTTTTTAAAATGCTGAAATGCACTCAACTGTGTGTCTGGATTATAATGTTTTTTATTTTTAATTTTTTATATTATTATTATTATTATTTGACAAATAACTAGCACCAAGACTGCAAACCGTTTGCGTTTCTGGTGGTAGTGGGCAAATCGCACCAAGTTCTGTGATACTGTATAATAAGTTTAATTTACAATGACTATGACTTGGACTGACAATACTAACACTGCAGCACTTTTTTTAATGCCTGGTTAAACTGGACTGTGGCTGTGAATAAGATGCTGTTTTTGTGCTAAAATACAATGTGCAGAAGTAATTGTTTAGTGAATTAGCTACTGTATGACAGTGTTTAGTCGAGCCCAGTTCAACTGAGTCCAACTCAGGACAGAGACCAGAAGAGGGTCAAATCCGAGTTAAGGCCAAGTTTACATGCTTCTGAGTCTAAGACCATATTGTCATGGTTGTGGCCTTTAAATCTTGAATTCAAGTCCAAGACCATATTTTTTCTGGTTCTGGTATTGGTCCTCAAGTATGAGTCCAAGACCATATTTTTTATGGTTTTGGTCATGTTCCTTGAGTCCAAGTCTAAGAATGTATTTTCATGGTTTTGCTTTTTGTCTTGTTCCTCAAGTCCAATTCCAAGATCATATTTTCAAGGTTTTGGTCTTGGTGCTCGAGTCCGAGTCTAAGACCATGTTTTATGGTTTTGGTCTTGTCCTTCATGTTCAAGTCCAAGACCATGTTTTCATGGTTTTGGTCTTGGTCTTTGAATCTAAGTCTGACAACGTGTCTACACTGGACACAAGTGCACAATGTGACGTGACAAAAGACCACACAACACAACACGTCAAATCCCCAACATTAAACTGATGCCTCATTCTATTTATGATGTACTGACAGAAAGTACAAATGATTTGTAGTGGTTGCTTTGTCATGTCCAGTGTAGACAACATATTTTTATGATTTTGTTCTTGGTCCAAGAGTCCAAGATCATATTTTCATGGTTTTGGTTTTGGTCATTGGGTCCAGGTATAAGAACATATTTTCATGGTTTTGGACTTGGACTAAAGTCCAAAACCACGAAAATATGTTCTTAGACCTGGACTCAATGACCAAAACCAAAACCATGAAAATATGATCTTAAACCTGGACTTTTTTTTGTGGTTTTGATCTTGGTCCTCAAGTCTGGTCTTGGTCTTGGGATGGACATGGAAGCATTTGGACTCTCTCTTGACACAGATTCAGTCCTCTTCTGGTCTCTCTCTTGAATCGAACTCCACCCTCTTCTGATCTTGGTCTTGAATCTCAAATCTGGTCTTAACTACATCACTGATGTGTGCAGACTTTTGTACTCAGACACCATTTTGTCCATTCGTGTTAAAAAAAGAGAGGAATTTTAACTTTGCCGTTTTATGCGAGATGTACATATCTGTGTCTTTAGGGTGTTTACAAATGGTGGATTTGCAGTGTATCAGGACCTGTATCCCTGTATTTGAAGGACCCTTGAATCACTTGAACTTTCTGTGTGAGAGCTGAACCCAGCCCAAGTGTTGTTATTGTGGGATAAAGCCTCGATTGTTTGTCCTAGTGTAATTCACAGATGACTCCCTGTAACTTACCGTTAAACCAGATTTAGCCGTTAAAGATTTAAAATGAATGTTAAAAACAACTTGTTGCAATGTAAGCAATTTCGATGCATAGCATGTTGCTACTCTCAACATTTTTTCTCATGTAACTGACCATTACCGCAAAAGAAAAGGTACATTATGAAATAAAAGAAATACTCTGATTCTGACTGTCATGCCACATTTAGGGAATTAAGTGATTCTTCCATTACAGCTTTTTAAAATGATTAGTGTTTTATTCAAGGGGTGGAACGTCTACTATCAGTGTAATCATGCTGCTTTCTGAAGACAGAGTGACCCATATGACACCAGCAAGTGTTCTTGAGTGCTGATGAGGAGGAGCGTTTGTGTAGAATCTCTAACCGGTATCGCCCACAATGTACTTTGCACAGCTTTGTTCACCCACCTTCTGCTAGCATGATTGCCTCTATAGATGAGTGGCTCTTATATGTCTGCAGTCTTCTGTAAGTCTGTGAGTAAGAATGGCCTTCTGCGCTACAGTAAAATGCTACAGACCATCTGAATGGAGTGATTTTGGAGTGTGAGCGAAGCAATGAATTGCAGTTTTGAGTACCTGATCTGCAGTCTGAATGGTTTAAATGACTGCTCGCTTTCACCTATCGTACCATACGCTGTGCCTTGGAAGATGGAAAAGGATGACATATATTGTTAGAACGTACTTGTTCATGCTGTCATCCACATATACGAGCCAGAGCATTTCTGCAAGGTTCATTTAAGGACAGAAAACCACATTCTTTCATCACAATAACTGTATTTCCTCTCAATATAACTAATGCGAGGTATTCTGCATTATACAATGAAGCTTCTACTGAGGTCTCACCGCAACAGGAAGTCTGGAGGGATTTAGACGAGAACAGCACAGAACACTGTGCTTGCTCGAACAATTGATTTGCCCCTTCCTGAATGCAGACAACAGATGGAGGTGAGAGAACATGTTCATGTAGGAGGCACAACCTGGCATTGCATCAAAATGCAGATAATCGATATTGTGTAAGTACTGAAGGAGTGAATCTTACGAAAACATGTCTGGGTCACGTTTCATCCGAAAAACAGTTAAGCACAGGACCTTGTATGTATATATTATTGTGTAAATGTTTCTGGGCTCATTCATTTTATCAAATATATTTTTGTTATTCATGAATTTCCAGCAGCCATTACTCAGTTTTCAGTGTCAGAAATCATTCTAATATGCGCATTTGTTGCTCAAGAAACATTTTATTTTTGATGAAAGATAAATTATATATATTTTGTTTTCAGTGTCAGAAATCATTCTAATATGCGCATTTGTTGCTCAAGAAACATTTTTATATTGATTGTCAAATTTAACTGAAACTTTTTTATTAATATTATTTATTTATTTCATCATTTTGCAAGTATTTATGTGTATAAATTAAATGATTAGTAACGTAAGATCTCTGAACATAATGTTGTTTTAAGTTAGTTTACATATTAATAAATAAATCTGGGAATTTTCCAGAGCCGCATGCTTATTTCTATGTTCACGTTTCTTACTAAAATAATCTCTAGCATAAAAGAAATTTCAGTCTGATCACTCTGTTAGGTCAAAATTTAATTACTATTGCTATAATAGCATTTATAATGGAATCTGATAATTGCAAGTACTTATTTGACTGTTTCTTTGTCCCTGCAAATATTGGTTCAAGGAGGATAAAAGAAAGGGGTTGAAGAAATAGTAAATGCACTCACCCCCATGTTGATCCAAATGCCTTTGATTTTCTCTCCTCCACAGATCACAAAAGGAAATGCAAGGCAGAATGTCTTGGTCTGCCTTTTCTTTACAATGAAAGTGCATCTGGGCTTTCCAAACTCCAAAAGTTACCAAATATAAGAAGTGGTTCTCAAACTATGTATCATATACGGCAGCTTTTTGGGAAGAGACCAACATTTATATTATTATTCACTGAAAAATTATTCAAAAGCTCATTCACATTTACATCAATTCAAATATTGTGACAGGTTCAATAACCAAGTGTCACTGATGATCAAACCTGTCATGGATAATATACTTTCATAAAACACAAGAGACAAATAGTGTCTGCTTACAGAAGATGCAGCAGATTTCCTGCTTACAAAAAACACAAGGGCAAACCAATATATCTTACAATGACTGTCTAGAACAGGAGCTTTATCATTCAATTCCAGCTTTTTCAGAAGAATTTTTCTGCTATTTGATAATAGTTGACCCAGTGACATCTATTCCTGTCGGGTCGAAGACAAATGGACTTGTAATATGAGGCATATACACACTGCCTCAAAGACACACAGCATGCGCTCTTAGTAAGAGGGAGAAAACTGTTCTCATAAAATAAATCTGTGTCATATGAGTTTCCTGTCTTGTGATGAAATATGTCACACCATGCACAAAACATGGAGATTTGAAAACCTTCAGACTATTAAAGGGATAGTTCATCCAAAAATGACAATTCTGTCATCATAATGTTGTTCAAAACCTGTATGCATTTCATGTTGAGGTGAACAAAAGAAAAATATTTTAACTGTTGCTTGTCCAATATAACTCAATGAGGTCCAGTGGTATTTTGGATTCCATTGACTTTCATTATATGGACAAAAACAGTTAAAATATCTTATGTTGTGCTTCGAGATGCAAAGTCATGCAGGTATATGCAACAAAATGAAGTTTAGTAAATAATGACAAAAATTACATTTATCATCTTTGAAGATACAGAAATTCTTTCTCATTGCTCATGACAGACAGTGATTATCATGTATTTTTGTGCAGTATGACTAAGACAGCTCTTTAAGTGTGAGATCTCTAAGTACTGCATTCAGAAATTCACTTGGGGCAAGTTCGCTGTGCATGACGGATCTATCTTTATTCACAGTGTATTTGAATGTGAATGAAATGAGATACCTCGACAGACAAGCTTATTTCTGAGCTCTATTCATCTCTCTTCCTCAGAGTGCTATTGATTAAGGTTTTTTTTTTTCTTTATTGTCCTTACTTACTTATTGAACGTACAGAGTACACAGAATGCTAAGAGCTCCTGATCGTTTCTAAAATGTCCAGACAGCAAAGCCTCCTAATCATCTCTCAGATAATTACTTGATAGTAATGCAATTTCACATCACACACCAGGGAAATTAAAGTGGTTCACATGTATAGGCCTACAGCTGTATAGCTAAAGCTATAATTTTAAGAAAACAAAATGCATGCAGATTAGCAGCTGATAGCTGTTTATGCATTTATTATTAGTATTTTTTTTTAAGCTGTGCAAATACAGCTTGCCTGTTTTTCAGTGTCTGGTGCATTTTGCCATTTGTCTCATTCATTGTTGTTTCCTCTTCTGAACGGCCTATGCAAATTTATGCAAATCCCCGCACGGTTTACCTTGGGAAATGTGGGGCAAACACTTGAAATTTCTGTAAAATAAATGCATCATGACTAGCTGACTACCCTGATTGTGTTTTGGATTATGGTTGAGAGGGCTCACAGCATAGTGGCAAAGGACAAAATTGAAATGGCAATGAAACTCCAAAATTTAAAGACGTTCCATCTTGTGTTGGTTGTTGTTATCTCTGTTGTTATGGTAGCTGCCATAAGGATTTGTACTTTGTGCAGTTCCCCAGAGGAATAAAGTGAAAAAGAAGGAGGCTACAACTGTGTGCTGCCAAATGAGAACAATCTAAATGAATATTACTTGAATGGCAACTTAAAAATGGTTGCTATGGTTTCCCCGAAGCACCATTTCACCCCTGCAATGCTCACTTACACTTCAGCTGTTTGAAACATTACATGTTGTGTTGTATTTTTTGTGGATTGGTTGTTTTTTTTTTGGTTAAGTGGTTAGGTTTAAGCGTGATTTTCTTTTGGCTCACAACGAATGCATGGGAGATTGAATTTATCAATTACTTTATGGCTGGAGTTCTTACATCAAAGCCTTGAGGAGGCTTTTAGGATGGCAAATTCAAATGCATTCATGCTCCTTAAAGCTTTTAGTTTTTCAGTGTTGTGAAATTAATTATCATATAATAATGTTAAAAATACATATTCCAGTTTAATGTGCAGAGACAACTGTATGTAAGCTACTGAAAGAGACTGAAGATTGATGACAGCTGCCAAATTTGGCTTAACCAGTGGTGTGAATTTGGGGTGGGACTATCTGTTTGTCCGACCAACGGATGGTTTGAAAGCAAGCATTGTCAGTGCATTTCCCATTTGGTCACCCTAGTGAGTTAAAGAAATCACACACTTGACTTTTTTAATGAATAGATGACATGGCAATTAATCAACAGAGCATATGTACAGTTTCTGTGAGGATGTAAAGATATGTTCACACCACATTGGAATTTACATACTGATGAGATTTTGGCTTATAAAATGCATTCATGCCCTCTAAAAATAAAAGAAAGACATTTAATATAGTTTAGCATACAGTGAAGATAGCACAGAGTTGGATAACTAATGCCTATTTTTATGCAAGAAAACACTGGCTAATGAAACACTGATATAGACTGCTTTACATCTTAAAGTTTTTTTTTTTTTTTTTTTAAGAATTTCTGTTTTTATCATGTAACAAATCAAATATTTTTTAATCTATTCCACACTCCTTAATTGCCTTTTTATCACAGATTGCCGTTTACCCCCTCTGCAGAATGAATGCATTCAAATGCCTCATGCTGATTTCATTTATACAAATGGTGATGCTTGTTCTCTCAAATAATTTGCAATAAATTACAGTTTTTTTATGCCGCTATGACATTTATTCATTTTTTTTAATATTTTTAATAATTTTTTTAAGCTCTTAAAGACCTACAACACACAATTGACAAAACAGTTCATTTCATGCTCAAAATCTCATATTGCAAACTAAACTCCAACACTAATTTTCAAATTACAATAATACTCTAACACAATACACTACATGTCTCAAAATCAAATTATTATTCCAAAACACTAACACATGTTCTCTTCCAACAGGAACATTTAGTCAATCATAGCACAATATCATAAAAACACTAACACCAAATGGAATTACAGAGACTGCGTTATTTTAGGTGTCAGGTCTGACCTTATACAATAGACAGTGTATTGCATTGATCATAGATTGTGTTTTACACTACAGTTTCTTTTTCTGTTGGGGTTTAGTAAATGCATGTATTTTGTTTATTTTGCTGCAGAAATTCAATGCAAAAATTGAATGACCCATCTCAGAGTAGCTTTAGAATGAACGGTTTATGAATGCAAGAAAACAAAAAAATATGTACAATATAGCTGTCATTTACAGTATTACTGTATGTGAAAATACAAATTACACAAACAGAAAAAGCCACAGAAGAGTAAAAAATAAATAAATAAATGTAATCTAATCTGCCTGGTCTTCTGTGTTTGGTCACATGTTCTCATCCACATCACACCTGATATCTTCTCTCGCAAGGCATCTTGGGAAGAATCTTTTGGTATGCCTTTTCCTTCCTTGTATTGTTCAGCTGTGATGTCTTGGCATTCAGTATCCACTGCATCCTGGAGGGACGATGGTGAAAAACCTTCCATCTCCAGGCTCAGTAAATGGGGTTGAGGAAAGGGAGAGACATCATTCTCGAATGGTTGTCAAACCAGGCTCTGACTGCTCTGGGAATAGTGGCATGCCACATTGTTCCATGTGATCACATATATTGGCAAGTGGTCTCCCACCTGTCCCATTTCTCTGGCACCAGTCTTTGGTACAAATCTTCTAAGATCTCACATTTATGCAGGAGTGCACTTTTCATTAAATTTACATTTACATTTAGACATTTAGCAGACGCTTTTATCCAAAGTGACTTACAAATGAGGACAATGGAAGCAATCAAAATCAACAAAAGAGCAATGATATGCAAGTGCCATAACAAATCTCAGTACACAGTACACGTAGCAAGGTTTTTATTATTATTATTATTATTATTATTATTATTATTATTATATAAATAAAAAGAAAACAGATAGAATAGAAAACGAATAGAGCAAGCTAGTGTTAGAGGCCTTTTTTGCTTTTGCTATTTGTATAATAAATAACGAGAAAACAAATAGATAGAATACAAAAATATAAGGAAAGCTAGTGTTAGTTGTTGCTGTTGTTTTTTTTTTTAAAAAAGAACAGGCAGTAAATGAAAAGAGTGCAAGTTTAAAAGGGACAAGTGTTATTACTTATTTATTTAATTATTTATTTATTCATTTATTTATTTATTTATTTTTTTAATAGTACTATTCCAGAATTTAAGAATAGTACTTTTCCACACAAGATCAGCCCAAAGAGGTGCTCTTTCACTGTATATCATATGGTCATGCGATTGAAAGAACCTCAACACCTGAGTGTGTTTTCTAGATGGGAATAAGCTGTAATTTACAAATTTGCATACTTTCAATCAGCTCTTTCTCATTAGCAATAGCATAAAATACAGGAGACACATTTGTGTTTCAATTCACCATATGAACAGCTGTTCACTTTGACTTTAGCCTATGAGTTAGTTTTAGAAAATTATGTTATCTGATCTGACATACAGTGTGAAAGCATTTGAAAATTTGGCAGTAAAATAACATTGTTTTGGTCTTGGTTGAGCTTGTGTGTAAATGAAGTTCAAGCATTTTAAATTTGTGTTAACTGCATGCATTTTGAGTCAAAGCAACACTGACTGTGTTAAGAGTTTAGGAAAATTGTTAAAAGTATTGAAAAAATTGTCATAGACATCGTAAAAAACTGTAACCCATTTATAAAAAAAGTGTGTCAAAAAAAAAAAAAGACACAATGCCTGACCTGCACACAAAGGCTGAGCTCTTTTGATCTCTGAGCTTCATTTTTCTGAGGTCTTGCTGAACATCGCTTGTTTGTTTCTTTGAGAACCACTTTAAGGTCCTTGTTAAGTCAAGAGGATAGATAGCACAAATCTAAAACCTGATACATTTTTTTGTTTGAAATAAGGACATGGAATTTCACTCCTTGAATCCCTTTTCTCCTCACTAACCTAGCTGATTTCTTTCCAATTGAATCTTAAGCAGCCAGATGTGTTTGACATCAGAACCACTAACAACAGCTGCTCTTTATGAAGCCTTCTGGTGCAGGCCATGAAAATGTGTTTGTTTCCACCACAAAATAATATTCGCATCTTCAAGTCTGCAGCATTCTTCTTTTACCTATTCCTTTGCAAAGCTGCTCTAAGCTTAATGACAACATTAGACCCACACTCTCACTTCACTGATTTTCCTAATACATTCTCTAGGAAAGCAAAATAGTCTGTTTTGCTGGTTAAAAAGTTTGGCCAATGATGTTGATGTACCTCATGCTACATTTAGCAGATACTGATATGTCATGTCTGAGTACTGGCATGGAAAAGAGCAGTCAGAAATGACATACCTTTAAAATTCAACAAAAGCCAACACTGAGATTAAAAGGATAAGAGTAGGAAATTCTGCTCTTTTAGAAGAAATCTCAACAATGTCGCAAACTGTTCTCAGATTTTCCAAAGACACCCAAGTGTGAAATGTCAGCTATGACTATATGCTTACTCATAATTCTCAACATGGGGTAACAAACTGCTGCTGCCTCTCACTGTTTCAACAAGGTCCTGGGTCTATTTGTCATCAATTATGAATCATGGCTAGTAGAATTGTTTCTACGGTGCTCCCTATATGCAAAGGGACCCGCTGCATGAAATTAGGTGGTCCAGGCATGTTGACTGCAGGGAATACACAAGTGTTTATTAGGTAACCCTTGGGGATCATCAGCTAGGTCCATTTTTTCCCCTGCATGCACTGGACATCTTGCTCTTGGTGGTCCTGTGCTGGGCTAGCAATCAGCGTTGGTGGCTATATTTGATAATTAGCATGCAGAGACATTCACAGGCGTATCTTGCCTGGCATAATTGTAACAACTTCTGCTTCATCCTCTACCCACTGTGACTGTATGTATTCACAAAATTGTTGGTGCATGCATTCATATGAGAAACCGATTATCTGTTGACAAAATAATTCATGTGACTTTTGTTACTTGCTTGTAACAGTGTGTAAACATATTTTAGTCAAATACTGTGTGGTGTGACATATATGATCATGTTAGATAAGCTTTCTAATAAATGACAAGACTCTTTCAAACACTGGTGAAAGTGTTGCATTTTACTCAAACATTTACAAGGTAACACAATTGCAAAAGGTCGCCCGTAGTGACAGCAGATGCTATCTATGTTATTGTATTCACACAGGTCATAACCACATTGTTGTAGCATAGAATCAGCGAGCCAGCCAGAAAACTACAGGACTGTATGCATTAATTTTTATTATTTTTTTTCTTTGTGTGTGTGTGTTGGGGGGTGGGGGGGGGTTGTTGCTGTTGTAATTCATGTCTAAAGCTGAGTGCACACTGTGAGATTTTACCATGATTTTATTTATTTATTGACATTTCAGGGGTCATTCATTTATTTTTATTGTTGGTCACAGGTGGCTTAGTATGAGGTTCCAATTTACTAAAATGTGAGATGAATCTTAGCTTCCAGTGAAGTTCATTGTTAGAAAGTATTAGAAATAATGAAGAACTAATAGGGAACAGCCATTGATGACAGATGTGTATGATTCAAATAAATATCTGTCAGTTAAAAAAGTTTAACTCTTTTATATGCAAAATAAATGTAACATTACTTATTTGATGTTACTTTCCCATATGATAATACTACAAACCCTCTAATTTGCTCTAAAGAATGAGCAGTCCATGACCTCTTTGTCCAGCCACAACTAAAGACATACTAGATAAAATCCCTTTTCCCCCCTAGCGAAACATTTCCACATTACTGCAAGAGGATGCTTGGGTTTGTGCAGTTTAACTCCAATTTCACATATAAATGAAAATGTAGGTGTTGTCAAGGATGAGGACTGAAGATATTTGATGTTGCATAGTCTGCTTTGGATTTTTTCCCTCAAGTTCTCACTAGTGTCACATCGTGCAATGTGACAAGCAACTATGATAGAGAATGCATAACAAAAAATGCAAATTGTGCACCCAGCTTGATAAGATAAGTATGGCTTTGTCACACGATCACTCATGCTAACATTCTACCATTGATTTCCATAAATCTTTTGGGTCATATACACTTGTTTATTTATCTGAGAAATGGTTGACTTGATGAGTAATGTAGTGTAGTGTGAATGCATTGTAGATCATCTAATTAGATCTCACACCTCAGAGCTGTCAAAATTAGATTAATTCTCACAGCTCTCCAAGAGAAACGACAAAACCACATAATAGCAAAACACCTGGCACTTGCTCCTGTGAAATTATCATTACTTTAGCTCTTTCAACCTATAAAAGGTCAGACTCACTCTCTTGAACATTTTATGGAAGTACGCCTATTTTCAGAAATGTAGGAGTGTTCCAGTGCGAGCTACCTCATATGTGTCTTAAAGCAGAGCATGCAGTCCATTATCAGAAGCGAAAGGCTGTCATTTGATTGAACTCCAATTGCTGGAGCCCTCGAGAGTGTCTGGACTTGAGAGTGAGAGGTTCTGAGGGGTTTTACAGCAGTGATCTATATCAGATGAGCAGTGATCCTTAGAGGCTTGTGAGGCTGAGAAGGTTTATAAGCCGTTTTGCATCATTTGTTTTTCCGGTATGGGTGACAGCTAAAGAAACAGCATTAACCACTAATCCTATAAGTGAAGATACAACAGGGTCAGATGTGATGGGAAATAGGTATCTCTGCCAAAAACATCTGATATTTCCCTGGCTACTTGCTAATAGTGGAGAGAAAGAGAAAAGAAGGGTGTGAAAAAGAGCTGTCAACATCTAGTTGTGGTTTGCTGATATTCCTCTTCACTGTGGTGGGTTCAAGGACAGGGTATTCCCAAACAGATTTACTCCTTCTGTAAAAGCTGGGCTGCAAATTTGTTTTTAGTATCAGGTGTTTTCATTCAAGGTCAAAGAGATGTATGAGGGAATCTTGAGCCTGGATCACTAATGTCCACAGAAACATCAAAACAAAGCGGAGAGCCTGAGTATTCTCTTTAGTCCTCATGAAAGAAAAGCCTACCAACAAAAAAGCCTTCGTTCTCATATAAGAATATTGAATATTGGCTGGAATACCACTCCGGTGGTATAATGTCTGAGTGCTCCTTCTGATTAGTCTGTGCTGATGTGCCACAGATCTTCAGAGGCAGCTGTCGGGGACGGGGGTCACAGGTGATTGGCTTTCCTTCACTGCTACTTCAGAGATGAGCGTCAAGCAGGTGGCAGGGTTGCGGGAGGCACAGCGAGATAGTAGCTCCTGTCTACTACGTCTGCAAGGGCACAGGTAACCACGCAGGTGCATGCGGACCTTGCTGTGCAGCGAGGCATAGATGAAGGGGTTGTAGCAGGCTGAGCTCATGGCTATCAGGTGGCAGCTGACCTGCAGCACGTTGACATAGTGCTTGTCCACGATCTGGAAGTCCGAGTCTAGATCCAGAAGGAGATTGAGGACTTGCAGCGGGAGCCAACAGAGGGCAAAGGCGAGGACAGAGGCCACCAGAAGGGAGAAAGTCTTGCGCCGCTGTTTGCTCCATCGCTGCTGGCTATGGGACGGCTCTCCAGGCAACGTGTGTTTGCGGAGGTGCACGCTGATGGCACAGTAGGAGATGCTTACAGACAGAAGGGGGATCATGTAGGACGCCAGCAAGAAGAAGCAGGAGTAGAGTAGGCGCTGTCGTTCGGCTCCCAGCCAGAACTCCTCGCATACTACCAGCTCCATGCCACTGGGTCGTAGGTCCACGTAGCGTGTGTGGAGGGATGGGGGAGCAGCGAGGGCCAATGAAACTGCCCAGACGCCCAATGCCACTGCGACACAGCCCCACACTGAGATACGCCTCCGTACTGGGTATGCCACCACCACATAACGGTCCATGGCAATGGCGGTGAGGGATAATACAGAGGTGAAGACAGTTGCACCTTGTAACAGAGGAATAAGGTGGCACATTGGACGGCCGAATGCCCAACCACTTGCATCAAAAGCATACGACGCTGTCAGTGGCACACAGCTCAGACACATCAGCAAGTCCCCAGCTGCCAGGTTGCCAATAAAGAAATTAGTGGCATTGTGGAGTTTCTTATCCGTCAGAATGCAGGCAAGAAGGAAACTGTTCCCGACACCAGCCACAACAACAACCAAGGCGTAGAGCGGAATAAACAGTGGTTTGAAGCGGAAAAGCAGCTGGGTTCCTGAAAATTTATCCAGGAGGTCTGTCCAATTTGAAGCTCCGAGGGTTGTGTTAAAACCCGCCAAAACTTGTTCCAGAAGAGGATCCATTTCAACCTGTGACAAAGACATTCATGAAAAACAAAGACAAACATCACGCACACACAGGTACACACTCAGTCATCGGTTAGAGATAAACTCATTGATTGGCACATGGAAACACTGTTGCCATGCTCTTTATGGAACCCCTTTTAAACAGTCTTTCTCCTTCTGCCTTGATGAGACTTGAGCACCCTCTAAGCGCAAAGCAGAAAGGCTGCATTTCATGGACCCAATTAATTGCTGAAGCAGACTTTTTTTTCCGAAGGTGAGTCATAAATTCTAATTATAGTGTTATTATTTAGTATTATCTAGAATAAACACCTAAGATATTTACCTTTATTTTAAGCCATGTTGTCTGAGGTTATTCACAAGGATCAACTGGCTATAAGGCCTTATGAATGGAGAAAAAAAATAGCGTTTGATGACTATATAATTACTTCCTGATATTAAACTCCATTATACAGAATTTCACAATGTGTGATTACATGAATGCATTATTACAGTAGCAATCATAACATATTCTCAGCAGATTTGAGTTGAAAAAGCCAAAAAGTACTAATGATTATAATAAAAATCAGATGTAAATGCAAATAATAACTAATAAATGCATTATCTAACAATTCTAGTTTTGCATAAATTATGATTTGCACTAGGAAACAGTGTGTTCCAAGTATGCCGTCTTTCTGAACAGTGATACAGATTAAGTACAAATGAAAACACTGTTATCAGTGTGTCATGTTAGAAATTATATCTGATGATGCCATCAGCTCCCAGGAAAGCCGTCAGACAGCATATGGTCAGAATGAGACAAAACAGATAGACTGATAAAATTTGAATTAGTTAAGATTAAAGCAATTGAATGAAAACTTAATTAATCAATTTGAGTTCAAAATCTCATTTTTTTTCTTTTTTTTATTAAATAATGTGACACTGATCTACTATGTGTGGAAAATAATTTAAAAAGTCAATCACAGCACAGTTTTGAAAAGGCATATGCAATGTGAATGACAAGCAAGCGCGTGTTTGTGAGAGAAAATGCAAAAAACATGGAAAGAGTACCTGCTGCACAAAAGCTTGATGTATTGCAAGGTATGATTTTCGATGTCCCCTTAGTGTTCTTCCACAGTTGAGATATTGTTCATCTCCAAATTTCCACATCCATAAATGATCCTCTGTGCCCAGTTTTCCATGCAGTAGTGTGTATCTGATGTCATTTACCACTGTCTCACAGGAGGAGAGTGGCTAGTGAGGTGCAGACCACCAACCCAATAGACTGTGGTGGAGGGGGAGCTGATAGAGAGAGAGAGAGAGAGAGAGAAGGGGGAGTGACTCTCTCTTCTGTCCTTCTGTCACAAATGCAGTAAAACTAAAACTGAAAAGAGACACAAAACCTCCTTTTTTCACTCACTCTATCTCTAGATTAAAATGTACACAGATGCTTATATTTCAGACACATTTTATTTATAAAATTTATAAAAACTCAATCTTTAATCTCTCTTTGAGATCATTTTTCTTTTCCCCAGCTTGGTATCTGTGAGCAGCTGATAATTCTGGAAAAGTCTGTATGGTAATGCACGTGTTTGGAGCACTAATGCACACCACACAGAATGACATATAGATATAGAGGAAAAGACACTGGTGGTTGTTGAATTCAGTGCGGCAGTTGGGTATTTCTTAATATGGGCATTTTGGACTTTTAAAAAACAAACTCTTTTGTTGTTGTGTGGTTAAGGTGGAAATCACAACACTACTAAGGGATAGCTAAATTTTACATAAAAATGTTATATTACACTGAACAAATTTATAAACGCAACACTTTTGTTTTTGCCCCCATTTTTCATGAGCTGAACTCAAAGATCTAAGACTTTTTCTATGTACAAAAAAGGACTATTTCTCTCAAATATTGTTCACAAATCTGTCTATATCTGTGTTAGTGAGCACTTCTCCGAGTGGCATATCAAGATGCTGATTAGACAGCATGATTATTGCACAGGTGTGCCTTAGGCTGGCCACAATAAAAGGCCACTCTAAAATGTGCAGTTCAGCTCATGAAAAATGGGGGCAAAAACTAAAGTGTTGCATTTATAATTTTGTTCAGTGTATATGCTAATTACTTAGGTGCCAAGACCAATACATATTTGATCAATTATTATTATTATTATTATTATTATTTACAGCAGGAACATTTTCGGCTGTCTGCTTTTATCAGTGTAACATTTCTTTCAGAATCAGAAATGGCAGAAAAATGTCATTCATAAACATAGTGCCCCCCCCCACCCCCCAAAAAATCCAATTTAATCCCAAAAGCGACATTGTCTGTAAATAAAACATCTAAAATGCCTCTCTTTGTAAGAATTTTTTATTTATTTATTATTTTATTTTTTTTTATAATCTCCACCCCTAGCCGGAAGTCATCACTTTTTCAAAACCTATATATATTTAAGCTGTTCAATATTGTGATTACAATCAATGCAGTGTCTAGCAATCGGAGATCTCTCACTTTGATCCTCAATGATCTTGACGTTTTCTCAACATACAGTACATCAATAGGCATGAACTTTGGACGTCGCAATTTAAGTGGAATATGTTATACAAAATTTGAAAGAATACACTTGTAAAGTTTGTACGTTTTAGTACAAAACAACATCATGTACAATTCTGACATGGAAAACAACTGTGATTGTGTACTCTAAATTTCACTAAAATGAAAAGTGATGTTTCAATCAGTTCATGGAAGTTAAGTTCATTCAAATTAATCCACGGTAAATGCATAATCTCCCACAAAGGACAGCTGACTTGGGTGTGTTTTCAATTTGGAAATTCAAACTGACACAGAGTGGATGTGTTTGGGGCTGGCATGAGGCTAAATACAATCAATTACCATCTTGTTGATGCCCTGAGAAGGGTGAACTAAAAATGGCCAAAAAGAGAGCGAACAGAGTGAATTTTGAAAGGTTAATTGCAGCTGTGCCTGTCTAAGTAAATGTCTTGGCATAGCTAGTGTTCTGAATTTGGCCATGGGCAAAGCCTTTAGTGTAAGGCAATCAACACTAATAATTTTACCCCTTGTGTCATGAGGATTTTGACCTCCTCAGTCACCCGACCCTTGTTCGACCCCAGTGACCGCTCTCACACTGTGAACAGTGGTGTCATGTGTGAGCTGTTGCTTTTGCTTGACGAGGGGACGAATAATAGGATAAAAGAGAGGAAAGGGAGAAGTTATAGATTCACTGGATGTAATATTGGCTCGGGTTAAAACTCATTTAATGGCACTGACTCAGAATAAGATTTCCGGACTCAAACGTTGACCTTTTTTGAAAGTGCAAATCCCTTTCCAGATCAGTGCGATAGGGCTTTATATTAAGCTTTTATTTTTTATTTTTTTTAATGAAACAGGATATTAAGCAAGAAAAAATGAATTTTATTCATTGGAAACTGATTGGTTTACAAAAAGTAATAATGCATCAAGTATATTTTTCCAGCTACTACAATGGCTTTTAATATGGAAGCTTATTTCCATATGTCCTTATTTCCTTTTTATTTTTATTACTGTATGCGTGTTTCAGTGTATGTGTCAATGTGTCGTTGAAGGTGAAGTGTGTAACTTGTGTGTCGTTATTTAATTTTTATTTTTATATAAAATAGAACAATTATGTAAATCTCCCCTCTAAGCTTAAACAGAGCACTATAGGGAACTGGTAGGAACACATCCATTTTAAACTCATTTCCATATAGAACAAACAATGACACAATGATCTGTGCACAAATGTCACCTTCACACAATTTTTAAAAGATAGTTTTGTCCCCTCAGAAGCTTTTTAGATGATTTCTTCAGTCCTTTTGAGGTTTTGTCATGCAGCCCAGCATCAGCTGCATAAAATTGGATCTTTCTGTGTTCGGCCATCCCATCAGTGCTAGTAAAGAGAACATACTTCTTTTCCACTCTCACCTGAAGCGTCCTCTGACCCCCTCAGGCTTTTAGCGTTCACTATGTCTCATAGTTTATTCATACCCACTCACACAAGAGATAAATAACATGGAGAGAACTTTGAAGGTGCTGCTCAGTCAGATGCTCCACTTTCTTCTGAAAGACACATAGAAAACAGACATACAAGAACTTTAATTACTATAAGCCCTAGAAGGAATGGAAAATTCGTGTTTTTTACTCTGTGCAGGTGGTTGAAAATGTTTTTTTTTTTTTGGTCTTCCTCCAAAGAACAACCTATAGGTCAACAAACAAGACAAATTCTACCATGACCATGTTTGTTACATCACAAATCCAATAATAGTTATGCTATGCATTCAGTGTTTCACTTTAAACAGACTGAGTGACTTCCCTGTAACTTAATTGACCACCTGATCTAAAGGCTCCTCCTGCTTGTTGTCCAGAAGGAGATCCATGTGTGATGTCATTTTATATCAGAATATTCATCTTTAATGTAATTTACCCCCCAGGATCCAAGTATAAGACACCCTCATGTCATTCAAATCCTGCATTTCTTTCTTTTGTAGAACATAAAAATATATATTTTGAAGAATGAACCAAAAGCAAAAGAAAGCAAAAAAGAACCAAACCATTTCCATTCCCACTGACTTTCATTGCATGAACCATGAAAAAAAAAAAAAAAACGAATATACCATAGTATTTACCAACAATACAATTCAATATAATATAATATAATATAATATAATATAATATAATATAATATAATATAATATAATATAATATAATATAATATAACATAATATAATATAATATAAACAATCATGATGTGGCTAGATGGCTTCTTCACATTTTGAAGAATGTTCCCTTTTTAGATTTTTATTGAGAAGTTGAACAACTTTTTAATGACATGAACATTGCATTATGTAGAAACTGGTTCACTTTTGCACAACCTTTGATGTTTGAAATTCTATTACCAGAAGCTAAACGTTCAAAAAAGAGCTGAGAGAGAGAGACAGTAGGGGATGTAAGAAGTGTGGTTCAAAGGATGCTGGACCAGACTGTGAACAAGAATTATATGGATTTTTAAGCTTTCATTCGGGCCTATTTTGTATAGAACATGCTGGAAATTCAGTTTTATCATGGGGTTTCCTACTAATATTTTAACAGTCCCCAAAACTGCACTTAAAAAAAAAAAAAAAAAAAAAAAAAAAAAAATTCCTATTTTTTATCTCCTATCAATTTTTATCTCCTATGAAAATTTTGGGTTGGAGGAAGAGAGGATGTGGAAGTTGACTAACCTGGACTGTAACACCACTTTGATGCCTCTGGCGTCGCAATGCATCAACTTCTACTGCTGATGTAACTGCAGATGCTCCAGGTAAGAAACACAAGCAACACAAATAGACAAAAAATGTCTCCTTGTGTGTTCTTAATTTGGCTCGAAAGTGCATATTTGTGGCCTGTATAACGAATGCAATCATTGAACCCATAGAGAGAAAAAAAAAAAACACTTGCATGACAGCGTATATCATGTAGGCTACTAACAGTTTTTTTTTCAATTGCTAACTAGCGTTTACCAATACTTAAAGTACTTTTTCTAAACTCTTAACACAGCAACACACCTACATCACACAATTAGCCAAATAGTTAATTTTCTGGCCAAAACTACATCTTATTAAATACAGTTTCTCTATGATTGCTATGACATTTTTCAATACTTATAACAATTTTTCTAAACTCTTAACGCACCAACACAATTGACAAAACAGTTAACTTCATGCTCAAAAATCACACATTGCAAACTAAACTTCAACATTACAGTTTTTCCTCGATATCTTAAAAACATTTCTTGAAACTATGCCTCATATTCTCAGAACAGTAAACACAAATCCATAACGTCTCACCCAATTCCCCAAACAGCCTATTTTCAGGTCAAAATGAAGCCATTCACTCTTGCTGAAAAAAACGTTTCCCTCAGGCATCACACACACAAGCCCTCAAAAACACAAACAACATAGTCTTACAAACTGGTGAGAAATTCAAAACAACATTTCCAAAACTGGTAAGTTATGTTGCCTTTTAATGTGGGATATATTTATTCATTCATGTACTACACAATACAACACAAATTATTCTGCCTCTGCATCCCGTCTTTGGTCTGGGTCAGGCCAGAGAATCTCATCCACATCACAGGCTATATTGGGCCTAGCCCGGAAGTGGGGGTAAAATCCTCGTGCATGCCTGATCCATCCCTGGCATGCATCTACTGTTATGTCTAGGCAGGCTTCTTCCATGGCCTGGAGGATGTGAACTCGGACATAAGGTTCTCGGTCATACACTTTCCACCGCTATGTCGAAAAAACCTCCTCTATCGGGTTTAGAAAGGGAGAGTATGCAGGCAGAAAGATGTTTGAAAACCTTGGGTTATTGGTTAACCAGTCACAAACAAGAGCAGTGCGATGGAAGCTGACGTTATCCCGAACAACATAATGAGGCTGCTCTGGCTGTGCTGGTTCCCTGAGGTCAAGCTGGAACATATGCTCTCTTAGATGGTCAAGGAAAGCAAGGAGAAGCATATACTGTATGTTATAGGGTCCTAGAATGGCATGGAGGTGGAGTAGCCCTCGTTGGCTTATGGCTGCGCACATAGCGACATTCCCTCCCCGCTGAACAGGGACATTTACTATAGCTCGATGACCAATTATGTTCCTCCCCCTTCTCCTTCTTTTGGTCAGATTGAAACCAGCCTCATCCACAAAGATAATTTCATGGGGAACAGGCCGGCCTTCAATTTCAAAGATTCTCTGCAAAACACGAAACACAGTAGAGTAAATCACATCCCTGAAGCACAGTTCAAGAGGGCACAAATGGCAACATAAACTGCTATACTGTGATGGTACTTCATACAATATCAATATTCATACCTGAACATTCCACTCGTTGGTCTTTCACCCTGTCAGAGTTTCGTTCGAATGGGACACGGTACGCCGGTTTCATCCGAAACTGGTGCTTTCGGAGGATGCGGTCAATTGTGGAGAGGCTGATGGAATTTATCCCTTGAAAATGATGATTATCCTCAATCACTCTCCTTTGAATTTCTCGCAAGCGAAGTACATTATTGGCAATGACCATGTTTACAAGCTCCCTCACTTGTTCCTCCGACAAAAGCCTTAGCCTGCACCAGGTGGTTGTCTCTATGTCCTACAAAAATAGAAGCAATCACATTCTTTTTATAGGAAAAATGGAAACATATTAAAACTCTGTCCATACGCAAAGCAATTTGATGCATTTCTTTATTACAGTAACATATGTGCAAAAGTGTATGTGTTGTCACAGAGTACAGCACTCAAAAGTTACTGTACAGAGCAGTCTTACTGTATGTACACCTACCTGTTTTCCTCCCTGAAGGTTCTGATGGAGGCGACGGTGAAGCAACTCAAATTTGACTGTATACATTGCCCAGCCTCCCTCATGGTCATACCATGGACAAGGACATGGTCAACTAAAGTGGCTCAAATTTCATCCGAGATCACTTGTCGTCGTCGTCGTCATCATCATCATCATCGTCATCGTCTCCTCCTCCTCCTCCTCGACCTCTTCCTTCATTTCTCCGTAAATCCATTGTTCCAAAACTCAATGAAGTGATTCAGGCCCTTTTATCTATCTATAGAAGGATATGATCAATGTGTGTTCAATTTTGACTCTAAATGTTTTCACCTGGGTAATTGTGTGCTAACTGAGCTCAAGCTATGCTGACTTGAGTGAACAATATTGAATGCTAGTGCTTTCTAAATGACCACATAGTGTAGACAATGAGAAATGAAGGGATTTGTTTGTAGAGTTTTGCAGTGACAGTTCAACAAATCTGATTAATGTGTCAAAACAGGGGAATAGTGTTTATAGTTTAGGGAAATGGCTTTTTGAAAAATGGCGTTATGGTTTTGAAATTTTAGTTCAAAAGCCTGGTTATAGTGTTTTAGCAATCGAGAAAAACTGTAATTTTCAAATTACAATAATACTCTAACACAATACACTACATCTACCAAAACACTGCAAACATGTCTCAAAATCTAATTATTATTCCAAAACACTAACAGATGTTCTCTTCCAACAGGAACATTTAGGGTCAATCATAACACAGTGTCATAAAAACACTAACACCAAATGGAATTACAGAGACTGCGTTATTTTAGGTGTCAGGTCTGACCTTATACAATAGACAGTGTATTGCATTGATCATAGATTGTGTTTTACACTACAGTTTCTTTTTCTTTTGGGGTTTAGTAAATGCATGTATTTTGTTTATTTTGCTGCAGAAATTCAATGCAAAAATTGAATGACCCATCTCAGAGTAGCTTTAGAATGAACAGTTTATGAATGCAAGAAAACAAAAAAATATGTACAATATAGCTGTCATTTACAGTATTACTGTATGTGAAAATACAAAATACACAAACAGAAAAAGCCACAGAAGAATAAAAAATAAATTAATAAATGTAATCTAATCTGCTTGGTCTTCTGTGTTTGGTCACGTTCTCATCCACATCACACCTGATATCTTCTCTCGCAAGGCATCTTGGGAAGAATCTTTTGGGGTTTAGTAAATGCATGTTTTTGTTGTTGTTTGTTTGTTTGTTTTGCTGCAGAAATTCAATACAATATATAATATAGAATGAATGGTTTTTTTGTGTGTGTGTGTGGGGGGGGGGGGGTGTGGGGGGCAGAGACAGAATTGCTGCAGTAAAGGTTTTATTTGCAACAGGACATTAGAAAAACAAAAACAAAAAAAGAAAACAAGAATGCAATAAAAAATTACAATATACAGTAGCTGTCATTTATTATGTGAAAATACAAAATATACATACAGAAAAAGCCACAGAAGAAAAAAATAAATAAAATAAATGTAATCTAATCTGCCTGGTCTTCTGCGTTTGGTCACATGTTCTCATCCACATCACACCTGATATCTTCTCTCGCAAAGCATCTTGGGAAGAATCTTTTGGTGTGCCTTATCCTTCCTGGTATTGTTCAGCTGTGATGTCTTGGCACGCAGCATCCATTGCATCCTGTAGGGACATTTGGAGGGACGATGGTGAAAAACCTTCCATCTCCAGGCTCAGTAAAACTCCTCAATGGGGTTGAGGAAAGGGGAGTAAGAGCAAGGGAAAAAAGAGACATCATTCTCGAATGGTTGTCAAACCAGGCTCTGACTGCTTTGGGAATGGTGGCATGCCACATTGTTCCATGTGATCACATATATAGTGTTTTGGTGCAGATCTTCTGAAGTCTCACATTTATGCAGGAGAGCATTTTTCATTACATTTACATTTAGACATTTAGCAGACGCTTTTATCCAAAGTGACTTACAAATGAGGACAATGGAAGCAATCAAAATCAACAAAAGAGCAATGATATGCAAGTGCCATAACAAATCTCAGTACACAGTACACGTAGCAAGGTTTTTTTTTTTTTTTAACTGTAATTAGTAAGTACTATTCCAGAATTTAAGAATAATACTTTTCCACAAAAGATCAGCCCAAAGAGGTCCTCTTTTACTGTAGATCATATGGTCATGCGATTGAAAGAACCTCAACACCTGAGTGTGTTTTCTAGATGGAAATAAGCTGTAATTTATATATTGGCATAATTTCAATCAGCTCTTTCTCATTAGCAATAGCATAAAATACAGGAGACATATTTGTTTCAATTCACCATATGAACAGCTGTTCACTTTGACTTTAGCCTGTAAGTTAGTTTTAGAAAATGATGTTATCTGATCTGACATACGGTGTGAAAGCATTTGAAAATTTGGCAGTAAAATAACTTTGTTTTGGTCTTGGTTGAGCTTGTGTGTAAACAAAGTTCAAGCATGCTATATTTGTGTTTACTGCATGCATTTTGTGTCAAAGCAACAAGACATGCATTAATTGTGTAGCCTACACGGACGGATGTTGGGCTAACTGTGTTAAGAGTTTAGGAAAATTGTTAAAAGTATTGAAAAAATTGTCATAGCAATTGTAAAAACTGTAAATACAAACTCTACATTTCAAAATGCTGAATACCTTTTTTCTACATATACTAACTCTATCAAAACACAGCAAACCCAATTCAAAATCGAGTCATTTGGACAAAACATTAACACCACTTTTCTATCCAATAGGAACATATAGTCAATCATAGCATAAAGACTCTCAAAATACTAACAGTTGATGGCTTTACAAAAACTGCTTTCTTTTACATGTTTGACATACATGTTTCAGTTCTACCTGCATATAGACAATATAAAAAACCTTTTTTTTCTTTTTGTAATATAGTTTAGTTTAGTTTAGTTTAGTTTAGTTTAGTTTATTTGTTTAAAGGGACAATGCACATTAATAAACATAACTGTAAATCTGTAGTCCCTTGACAGAATGTTAAAAGGTCACCCTAAAACAAAGACAAAGCATCATTACACATGTACACATCGTATGAGAAAATTACATATACATAAATGCACAGTAAAAAATACAATACACTACTAAAATACAAAAACAAGTTAATTATCTAGAGGAAGTTAAAATATGAGGGAAAGGAGAGAAAAAGAGAGAGAGAGAGAATGAGAGAGAGAGAGAGAGATGGCAACAGGAGAAGGCAACATAGGCAAGAGCAATTAGTACAAAGAAGTCTATTGTCAAGAATACAATACTAATGTTGACAGCGCTGAGTCGTCAGTAACCATTTTTTAAGATGAAACTGAAAAGATCCTAAAGTATGTAATCTTCTAATTATTGATGGGATGGAATTCCATTCCCTTGCAGCTTTGACTGAAAATACAGACTGACTGAATTTACATCTTTTAAGAGGAATAATACAGTCCCCTCTTTCCCCACCCCTTGTAGATCGGTGAGCAGTTGTTCTAATATTAATAAACTGTTTTAGTGGAGAGGTCGGGCTGTGTATAGTTTAAACAGTAGACAAATATGTACATAATTGATCAAGTTATCCCAACTTAGCAAATTATATATATATATTTTTAATATTGAACAATGATGAAACTCAACTGATTTCCGATCAAGAGTTTTTAATGATTGTTTATACAAAGATTCTAATGGTTTCAGAGTAGTATACTAGCATGCGACCAAGTAGTTAAACAATAAGTAATATGAGAAATAATCATGGAATGCACATACATCAAAGCGGCCTCGGACGACATGTAATCACGAATAAATCTAAAATTTGATAGACTAAATCTGACCCGGTTACAGATCTTTTTTACCTGAGCCTTAAATGAAAGTTTGGAATCAATCAAAATACCGAGGTACTTGTATTCAGATACAACTTGTAATTTTTCCCCTGATACAAATACATCTGGCACTACACTTAAACTATTAGATTTGGTAAAGAACATACTCACTGTTTTAGATATGTTTAACTGTAAACAGCATTTTTCAAGCTGTGACATGAACCAGAGATTGTGTAAGTTCATTTGCAACTTGTGACACACTACTTCCATGTATATAAACAACAGTGTCATCTGCATACATTTGATTGTTAGTGTTACGACAGACAGATGGAAGATCATTGATGTACAATGTAAAAAGTAGAGGACCCAAAATAGATCCTTGTGGAACACCAGTGGATATACTTAGGGGGGCTGACTTATAATTCTGTATACTAACATACTGTGTGCGACCTGACAAATATGATTCAATCCATCCTAAAGTATGTGGAGAAAAAAATTATTTAATAATTTAGACATAAGAATTCTGTGGTTTACAGTGTCAAAGGCCTTCCTGAGGTCAAGAAACACAGCCCCAACAACCCTTTATCTAAAATAGACTTTACTTTTTCAGTGAAGTAACAATTTGCCATCTCAGTTGAATAATTTGCTCTGAAGCCAAACTGCACTGGATGTAAAGCACAAGAACAATTATTCAAATGATTAGTGATTTGCGCAGCCATCAATTTCTCTGCAACCTTTGAGACTACAGGTAAAATACTAATAGGTCTATAATTACTAGCAGAGTGAGGATCACCACTTTTGAATATGGGCACAATAACAGATGACTTCCAAGCATAAGGGGACATCCCATGAGAAACTGAAAGATTGATAATTTTAGTGATAGGATTAACTAATGACTCACTAAACTCTTTAAGCATTACCACATCCATACCAAATATATCCTTTGCTCTGGATTAAGAGATATAATTGTTCTTCTGACGTCTAATTCAGAGACTGCGCTTAGAGTAAGGGCTTGTTCCACTGTATTAACTGGATAATCTTCTGTATACTTAGGAGAGAAACATTGAGCAATTGTGTCTACTGATTCAACTAAGTAATGATTACGTGCTTCTGCTACATTAGCTTGATTGTTAGTCAGCTTCCCATTTACCATCAATTCAATTGATGACCTATCTTTTCTTTTGTCTCCTTTTAAGTAGTTCAACTGATTCCAGATTGTTTTAGAATTACCTCTTGCCTCTTCAATTATTCTCATGAAAAAAATCTGCCTTTCAGTTACCTTCAACTGAAACCCATTTTACATTTTTAAGGGTTGACTGTGTTCATTCTTGGCAACATACTGTCTAAAACTGAATGAGTCATTACTTTATAGAATGCAGAATAAAAAAAAAACGGGTCCTCTATGCAGAAATTCAGTTGGAACCTTGATTGAAATCTCCATTGGGTGAGGGTTGGATGTGGATGGTGCTCCATGGTAGCTGATGACAGTAATCAACAAAAATTACAACATACATGGCCTTTGGTTACTATGCAAGCTTGTTTCCGTCACAGGATAAAAAAGTAAAAATGGTAATTGTGAACTTTTTATCTCACAATTTGGACTTCTTCGAATTGTGAGTTTACATCTTGCAATTCAGATTTTATCAGAATTGTGAGATAAATTCACAATTGCAAGAAATAAAAGTCAGAACTGTGAGATGAAAAAAAAGTCACAATTACAATTTACCTTTTATATTCCGTGGCAGAAATAAGCTTTCATAGGTTCCACATGTGTAAGAGGGAAAAACAAACAAACATAAAAATGCACAGTCCAGCACACATTCTTACCCCCTCCCTTACCTCTGTTTCTCCCTTTTTCTGATCCAACTACTCCTCTCCCTCCTCTCCCTCTCACAGGCTTTATTTTTTCTCTCTCTGATTCTTTGTGTTGTTCTGCATCCACAAAACCAATTCAAAGAGGTCTTTTTATTCTATTTTGATGTAATTGAAAGAGCATCAACACCTGACTATTCCTCTAACTGCAACTGGAACCAGCTATTTCTAAGTATTTTAGTGATCTGTTACTTAAAAATGCTTATCAGTTGTTACAATATTTTATATAGAGATATTTTTTCAATACTTTGAGTTGCTGCTGTTGCAAAAGTAGAGGCTTTACACTATATTTAAAGTTTGGAACATTAGGTCTTCATTTCTGTCATGCTGTGTTTAAGCATTTGTAAAAAAAGGTTTTGGTATGGGGTAAGCTTATGTGAAAAGAAAATTTAAGCATTTTAGAGACGTGTTAATTTACTGAATATTGTGTGAAAATAACATGAATTGTGCTAAAGGTATGGTCACAACAGACTGATGTTGTGCTAATTGTGCATAGTGTTTTGAAAATTACAGATTGGACAAAAGGATGTTAACAATTAAAAAAATTAAAAAATTAAAAAACCTGTAAGTGTGTGCTTGTGTGAACGTGTTATGAATAATACATGATTATTCTGACCTCTTGTGGTGAAGATATTCAGATGCTGACAAATTTTTAATCATGTTTATATTTTTAAATGAATGAATAAATGATTAAATTAATAAAAACAACTATAAAATTACGTCCACACACCTAATAAATATTTAATCTAGATGTCCATTTTATATAAATACATTGCAGATCACATTTAAATTTGATTGCTTCTGTTTTCATTTATTTTAATGTATTTGACCATAATCCACTTGCTCCTACAAATTAGAACTGTAGGTCAGGTTGAGAAGAATCAAAGTATGGAAACATCCAAGAGAAGTTGCCTACCGACAGTAGTCATGAACATGTAATTAGAATATTGAATTCAATGAAATTTACTAGAGCTTTGTACAAAAAAATGTCTCTAAATCATTTATACCAAAATATGAGTGGGCCTAGCAATTCATGGGAAAATTTCTGTTTCTTAGGAATGCACCCCTTATATATAGAGTCATAATGCATCATAATGTTTCTCGGGTGGTCCAAGCAACACATACGCAAAGTATAAAAATGTCTGTGTTGTATATATCTTAATTTGGCTTGAAAGTACATCCTTGTGCCACAGTTTTCCCAAAATTCGGTGTAAATAAAAAGAGCAAGAGTGACAGTTAGAAGTTTAAAATGTCATTATATGTAATAATGCATTCATTTATCATGATTTGAGAGAAGCATTATTACCAAACCAGTCAGTATAAAGTGTGAAATATATATGAATAAAGGTCACCTCCTGCGGGTAAATTACTTTCCTTTTTTTTTCTTCTACAGTGTTTTAGTAATGGCATCTTACTGTACTGTAACCTCACAACAAGAAGATCCCTGTTTTGAGTCCTGGTTGAGATAGGAAGCCTTTCTGCGTGGAGTTTGCATGTTCCCTTTTACAAAATAATGAAAAAATCAGTTGTTCATAGCCATCTTCCTTAAGTGTAATTAAAATATGAGAGAAAGAAATAGAGAGAGAGAGAGAGAGAGAGAGAGAGAGAGAGAGAGGACACAAACAACCAAACTAGATTTTGAAGTCATTTTTAATGAAATAATTTTGTAATTAAGTAATAGTGCCATTTTGGCATAGATCCTATTTGTAGAGTATCAAAAGACATTATGTTTACAGTGAGTATTACTCAGTTACATTTAGATTTTTACATTTAACACATTAAAGATGCAAATGATATCAGGCTGTATTTAAACCACATTATTACAGGAAAGTGTTTATCAATTCTTTCATCAACTGGCACACAAGTGATGAATCAGAATTTCACCTTCTGTTGATTTTATTTAGAGAAAATAATAAGAAAATAAGCTGCAGTAGTAAACAGCCGAAGTGAAATCATCAGAAATACAGGCAAGGATATAATAATGCTGGTGCAGGACATTATCACTCTGTGATTTGAAAGGCCTCTCTCAGGCTCTGTAGTGCCTCCATCTGAGTGATTTTTTCCCATGCTTCAGGTAATATTGCAGGTGCACACTGATATTTTTGAGCAAATTTACTGTTGTACCTCATGAACACGTACCTCCAGTAGACTGCAGCCCCATTATTCCTAGGATCTTCTGGGTAAATTTTCCAGTCTGGGTAGATGGATTGGTACTCCTTAAAGGGCAGAGACTGGCCTGCTGTGTCTCCATTTTGAAATTGGGTTTGTCCTGCAATATCTGCAGAGCAGGTGCTGTGGGACAGAGTAGTGGAGGTGGCATTGGTATAACACACTAGACCTTTGGGGCGATGCACAACAGCTTCGTGCACTTGATGTTCTTTTTCTCCCAGGTCACAAGGAGCTTTGCAGAAAGGACAACGCTTGTCACACCCCTTTACTTTTTCGAATAGCATGTCCTGAAGTTTATTGGGGAGGTTATCAGGGACTTCAATGACATCCTCATTCTCCATAAATTCCTGAGCAATTGATGAGGATAAGACAGAGACTGATTCCTCTAGGTTTGCAAAGAAATGCTCACGATGTGTACTCATGTCGAACAAAGGTTTATTCAAGATTTGTGTTGGTATAGTGATTTTTCCTAGACTCTCCAGGCTGGTACAAACTTTCTCAAGTAGTTGTCTAACATTATTCTGTGCCCCACTCTTAGATTCAAAAGCCTGATTCATGCACCTCTTCACCCAATCAAAGATTTGGTGCATTCGCTGTTCCCTGCGGTCTTCTATCATAACAGAACCTGACAGATGAGCTCTGACAAAATTCTCAATACTCTTCTGGCAGAAGCTCTCATGGGACTGAAGGTACTCATGGAAATTCTCAAAGTTGTCCTTTAGCAGCATTTCTTTAAGAAGACTGTAGTGGAACTTTTTTGGTGAGCTATAAAGCCGTGCATTTTGGTTCTGGAGCATATCATCAAATATCTGTCTCTCCAGGCTGTTGTAAATGAAGTCTTCGACTGCTGGCTTGAGGCACTGACTGGTGAAAGATTGAGCAGCTTTTTGACACTGGTCCCTTTTTCGAAACTGATAAATGAAACTCAACATGTGCCTGTCCCTGGTCTCATTTAGGAATCTCTCTTTAATGTCCCTTTCCCTTATGAACGACTCCTGCACCTCTTGAAAAGACTCTGCTGCTTTGCCACAGATGTATCCTTTGATATCCACTTCAAATCTGGGACTCATCGCAAATGGCTCACCTTTTAAAACTTCTAGACCCTTGTCCACAACTGCAAGCAACTCTCTCATGTAGCTATCTGAGTAGCCCTCTTTGTAGCACACTTTTTCTGAGACTTTCCTGTCACAGTCTTCTATCAACTTATTGGTGAATCTTTGTGCAACATTCTTATTGTACTGTAGTGTTTTCTTCATCTTACTACTCAAAGCAAAATGGGCAGTCTTCACTTTAAAGCCATTGAGTTGGTTTGCATCTCGGAGTCTTATGTTTTGTTTTTTTAGACCACAATCACTTAGGTTTTTTTTTAGCTGCTCCAACATCCTTGCAAATATTTCTTGTGTCTCTAGGGGGCGATCATTCATGCTGGATGGGATATTTTCCCAAACACTAGCAAATTCACGTTCAAGCTCCTTGTCTTCAATCACACAGTTATTGTTCTTGCAGGTCTGCAAGAGTGAACGTATCTTTACCTCCAAGGCTGCTTCAAGTGATGTCAATAAGGCATGCATCTTAACTGACATATCATGACGAATAGTAGCAGACTCAAGTTTCTGGGTAACATCAGATGTCATTTGCTCTTGAATGAGGTCTACTTTTTTGAGAAGGCTTACTTTGTAATTTTCCACAAGGGCAATATCAATATCCTCCTGCCTAAGGTGGTCCCAGAGACTTGCCTTAATATGGTCTCTCTCTGTATTGATTTGGGTAGCTGCTTTGTCTCTCAAGATTCTGAGTATCCTATCTGAATCCATACGCTCTCCATTTTGCGATTCCAATTCTTTCAACTCTGTTATGTGATCGTTCAATGCTTCAACCCAAAGATCCATTTGATCACTGAGCTGCTTCTCTCCCTGTACAAGTTTTGTACAGAGGCCAATGATGGCATCAGCTGTGCCTGTGTCTCCAAACTTTATGGCAAAATTTCCATTTTTCACTGACTCCCACAGACTTAACATATGCTCCATAAATGCACCCAAGCAAGTTGACTGTCCATTTGTTGCCTTTTCATGGAACATAGTCAGCAGTCTTTTCTTTAGCCTGAGAATTGCATCACTGCAGATTTGATCATTTTGTGAAGTCACAGAACTGCTGGTCCATGGGGTATACAGGTTATGGCTTATACCTCTTGTTTCACTTGTGGGATGCGCTTCTCTTTGAAATTCATTTGAGAGCTGTCCTGTGGTCAGTACATCAATTATACAACTCATGATTTTTCCATCCATCCCTGCTCCCTCTGAAACAACCTGAAAGGTAGTCTTCCTCTCCAAGTTTCGTGTGCAGAGAATAGCATTGGCAGCAATCTGAAGGTTGCTTCTTGTTTCGTTGCAACCCTCATCTGGTAAATTAATTAGTGTAATGTCACTCAGTCCACTGACAAAGGTAGCTAGTTCACTGTCATGCACAATATTTCTTTCTGTTTGAGGGTTCAAACCTTCTGTGCTAATCAGCAACAGAAATTCACAGTCCATCTCCATTCTGAAGTTGTCAGGCAGGCTGAGGAGAAGCATGTACGCCCCTTTGATATGCCTTCTACCCCACTTTGGGAAGTTGACGCCAAACAAGGCAGATAAGATCTCTGCGTTCTTGGAATTGTGAAAACCTAGGATTGTCAGAACTCTCATGCGACTGAACTTTGGTAGTTGCTTGTATACCTCATAAAGAACACTGTATACCCAGTTCATGGGAAATACTGAGGCATCCCCATCATAGAGCTCAAGGGGAACTCCATACAAGAGTAGCTCAGCACCTACATATGGTAAACAGAACATGTGGTACAAGTCACTGTTTGGGCCGCGGAAGTATCTTTCGTAGACCAATCCCATCTCTCGAAGGAAATGTTCAAGTCCAATGCAAGGTTCTCGCATTTGTTCCTCATCTGCTTCCCTATGACGGGACAGGTTCTCCAACTGCATAACTTCAAGTTTCACCCTCATCCAAGAGAGAAAGAATGCCCGCTTGGTTGTGTCAAATGAACAGAGAGCTGCAGTAAAAGCCCTCATGGCTGTTGTTAATTCATAATCAAGCAGTTGTTTTATAAGATTTTCCTTCTCCCCTGATAAACTCTGGGATGTATGTTGTTGGTGACGAGCCTCCTCCTTCTCCAGCTGACACAACTGTTTCCATACTGTACCCTGCAGGGGCAGCTGGTTGTCCAAATAGCTGGACACTCCATCTTCAATTCCACTGAGGACTTCTTCAACTTCACTGAATGCCATTCGACAGATCTCATCTTCATCAACATTCATGTTAAAGTCATTGGCCATACCAGCTGTACCTACAAGGTTTGTGGTGTGCAGGTATGGAATAAAGCGATTCAGAGCATCTCTTAAGTTTTCAGCAATTTCTTCCTCCTCTCCTTCACAGCCATTAAGCATTGTTCCATCAGGCAGTTCTAAATCCTTCATCAGTCTTTGTTTCATTTTCTCATTATGATTCTCTTGTCCATCCTCTACTGACGTTGAACAGTCAATTATAATCATATGGCTTGTATTGTCTCTCCATGAGGAAAGTAGTTCTCGTTCCTTGGCACCAAAACTTCCACAGAACACTATAAGGATTGCAGATGTGTAACACAGAAGACTCATTTGTTTTTCACAGTTAGCTGCATCTCCACGAAGATTAGCTACTAGCACGGGACGAGGGAAGACGTTGTCATGATTATCTCCTGAAAGCAAGTTCCAACACACTTCCACAAGACCATCAGAGAGGACTCGAGGCAGCTGCCCTCCCTCCATACCACAGTTTATGAAGCAGTCATTCACCTCATGTGGACCCCCAAGAACACGGTTGAGTACTCGAGATTTTGAGACTTTGCAGCAACCTAGCCTCACTGCTGAGAGAAATGGCATCCTGGAATCGGCCATGTTCTTAATGATAGGTCCCTCAGAAGGTGACTTCCACTGACCTAGAACACCTCTAAATGGACACAGGAGGACAGTTCCATTCTTTTCCGGGTGAATTGGTGGAAGATACAGAGGCACTGCAAAGTTGCACTGCAACATTCGCAGTGTGATCTCTTGCTGTAGGAAACTATTTGTTGTCATGTAGATGACGGCAACCAGGTCTAAAGGATTGATAGCGCATTGTGAACTCTCATCCATGACCAAACCATAATCTCCTACTGGTATCTTGCAGCAAGTGCTGCGGGCTTGGGGATTACATAGCCAGAGCCGCCGGAGAAATGCATTTGAGAGCTCTGTTGGGTCCTGTGGAAGGTCGTCTTCAGTGCTAAGGGTGCTTACATATTGCATTGTTGTGAGATCCAGAGGTGCAACCTTTTCCCTGTGAAGGTCCAGCATTTGCAGTAAAATATGCTTGTCCCTGTCAATTTCAGACACTAGAGGAGAAACATATTGGGTGTATAAATCCATTGTATCAGTGTTATAGTAATATCACAAGGTGTTTTTTTTTCCTACTCTTATAATAATCTTCCAATAATCATGAAAGATATGATGTTATCTTTGATGTTTCTAAAAAGCTTTAAAAAAGCTGAATAATGGGATAATATATACTGAAATCTGATGCATACAGTAACTCTTACCTATCTCAGTAGTAAGGGGCCCCGGGTCGGGGATAGTCCTCCGATGTAGAGACATTATTTTAGAATGTTTATTTGATTGTCAGTTACAGTTCGAAGGATCACAATGACCAGCTGGCCAGAAATAACAATGTTAAAGAGATTCTCTCTTTCTGCTACAGAAACTGAAAATAAATAAATAAATAAACAAACACCAGTACACAATATATACAACATGCAAATACAAAATGCAAGTTTTTTTTTTTTTTTTTTTTTCTTCACATGATAATAGATTTATGAAATGGCTTTTTTAAGACAGGAAGGAATTTTGTAAATTAGATGTTCCTATCCCTGACAGAGGATCAATTATATGCAACCTTTTCTAAACTGAGGAACACAGTTTAATAAAATTGTTGACATTTTGTCTTAGGGGTGAAAAATTATGGTAATTGTGCTGGGCTAATTACTTTCTGACAGTGTTGCGGCATTATTGGTTGGATGTCTAATAGTGTGTATCAGTGTGTTCTGTATATCAAAATCACAGCTGGGGTTTTCATTTATAATATGCCTGTGTAATTGTCAATGCAATCAATGTTTTATGTATTTTTATTTTTTCAGCAGAATTCATACATCAGCAACTACTTAACATGCATCTTTCTTCTTTCCTGAGGGTCATAAGTATGCTTATCATAAACCACACAGATAGAAAGCTAATTTCTCATTAAAATCAATGATTTTGCATTTCTCAGCAAGGATTATGCAGCCACTAGTGAATAATTCATTAAACATGATAGATCCAAAACCACACATCAGTTAAAACCTAATCAGCTCAAATCAAATATAAAGTACACATCTATACTATCATACCTATTCAAAATGAATGCAATTTCTCATTTAATAAAATCACTTAAATGCTAAACTTTGCCAATGGTTTTATACAATATATGTACGCATCATTGGTAACACTGACATCATTGTGGTCTGATATGAGTTACAAATAATCTGAATTTGCTTAAATTTATTTTATGTGTGTTTTTTGTTGTGTGCTGTGCTGTGCATGACGTGGAACTGACATGGGCATGATCATAACACTGAGCTCTTATATGAGTCCTGAGAGTGATAAGGTCTGTTTTTTTGGAATTTCCCACACCCCTTTCATTAGGTATGTACGCAGATACAGTTCTTGATCATGTACACACTCACCAAACAACAAGTGCCATGCAGCAGAAAAAGTACCAAATAATCCAAACAGATGTCCTACACAGTATTATGCAATTTGATCGTTTAAAACACTTCTATCATAAATATTTTGTCAACTAAATTTCGAACACACACACACACACACACACACACACACACACACACACACACACACACACACACACACACACTCTAGTCTATGAGTTTGTTAGCTTATGTTAAACAATTGGTTACAGAAGTTTTCACAGGCAATTAAATTCAAAAACTCAGTTTTAGTTAGTATTGCTCTTCATTGTTTAATGCATTTATGATATATAGCTAAGGATTGTGCTGCTATGTTTTTAAACATGATTGGCTTCCATGAAGGAGTGATGACTTCATTAATGACATCATACCTTTTATTGTCTATCCAGTTACTGACTGATTAAAGTCTGATTAGTTGAGAAGAGATTCTGAACATTCATGTACTTTGATAATATCTGTTTTACAGATTAAGCTGTTTACAAATATGATTTCTAATGTTCTGATGTAAATTTATTTTACAGAACCCCATAATAATAATAATTTCAATGCAGTATTTCAACTGCATTTGGAAGCAAACATAAGATTTTCAGGGACACTCAAACCAAATGGTTTCTTTGGGGAATGCAAACTGATTAAAAACCTGTTTTCTTTTTTTTTTTTTTTTACAAATAAAACACTCTAGATTTTTTCATCTCTAAATACATTTTTAGATGTATAAACTGGTGCTTGCCTTTGTTTTGTATCACTTTTCTGTAGTTCTAGGTTGTTCCTAACTATTCCTTTCAGTCAAGTTTAAAAATATATCTTTAGATGTATAAACTGGTTCTTGTTAAACCTCTAAGCGTAACCCCCCCCCCCAGTGTCGCATTAAACCTCTACCCAGAGGGATAAATGCTCATTGAAAAAAAAAGATTACATGCCTCCTATTTCTGTAACCCAAAGCTCTTTAAATGACTTAGCCGTATGAGTGTGTCTGACTGAACAGAAAGATGCAGCTCTAGATCCTTGACTTCTCAGAGTATAACCACGGTTGACTCTGAACAGGACTACCGGAAAGAAAAACACAACGATATACAGTAAATAGGCTTTCAAAATGCTGGTGACAATGCTTACAGCCATATACATGATGGTGAGAGTGGCTGAACAGGTAAGGCAACTCATTAGATTAGATCTTTGTGCATGTGTTGCCATTTGTCAACATACCACCTAAAAGCGATTTAGTTGACTGGAATTCTTGTCATAGATTCATATGCCAGACATTTTGAGTTATCTCAGGGCAATATCACAATTGTTTTAAGGTCAAGTCACCTTTATTTATAAAGCACTTTATACAATACAGATTGTCAAAGCAGCTTTACAGTGTCAAACAAGAAAATAGTGTGCCGATAATGTAGGAGGTGAATAGTAAACACGGCTAAAGTCATGTTTCAGTGATGTCAACATCAAGTTCTCCTCTGGCCATACAAAACCAGCATGGTGTCGAAACGTTGATGGCTGCAACACAAGTTAGATTGTGCAGAGGGCTTGTATGGTTTTATTTCTTTTCTTAATTAAATAGGTTCTTTTCTCACTGACTTGGAAATAAGATAGACCATCCACACATTTCAAAGCATTTTAGAACATATGGACAAAAGGAGAATTTTCATTAATGTTTTAACATTAAAACAAGGTGCTAAAATGTTCTGTGGATTTATAGGGGTGTTTCTCTCACTAGCTTAATATGTAAATGTCCAGCATTCGTGTATCACAGGAGGATTAGAATCACTTCCCCCAGCTGCTAGTCAAGGTGGAAGTGATGTCACAAATGAGGGACAGTCATACTTACTTTTTGTAAGTAGGTAAGTAAATAAATAAATACAAATTTGATTCAAATACAGTGCTGCCCACTAATATTGGCACTCTTGGTAAATATGAGTAAAGGTGGCTGTGAAAATAAATCTGCATTGTTTATCTTTTTGATCCTTCATTCAAAGAAATTCACAAAATTCAAACTTTCATGGGTTTCAAGAACAAAAAAACTCCTGGCTCACCCAGAAGCAAAATCCAACATATTATCAGACACGACTGGAACTTCAAATGGCACTGCCTTTTATGGTCGGATGAAACATAAAAAGAGCTTTTTGGCAGCAAACCCACCAGATGGGTTTGGTGCAAACAGGGATAAAAATACCCCATGCCCAAGGTTAAACTGCTGCATCTTTAATGTTTTTGGCCTGTTTTTCTGCTGGAGGTCCTGGACATCTTGTTCAGATACATGGCATCATGGATTCTATCAAATGGATAAAGATACCCCATGAATATGGTTATCTCTGCCTCTGTAAGAAATCTTATAATGGACCATGTTTAGATCTTCCATCAGGACAATGATGGAAAACAAACATCAAAATCAACACAAAAAATGTGTCACTGAGCACAAAATTAAGCTTCTGCCATGGCTGTCTAAGTTCCCTGACCTGAACCCTGTAGAAAATGAGTGGAGTGAACTGAAGAAAAGAAGCACCAACACGGAGCTGATAATCTGAAGGATCTGGAGAGCTTCTGGATGAAGGAGTGGTCTCTGATCTCTTGTCAGGCGTTCTCCAAACTCTTCAGGCATTATAAGAGAAAACTCAGAACTGTTATCTTGGGAAAAGGACGTTGCAATAATTGGGTGCCAATAACTGTGATTAACGTGAACTAGAGAAAAACATTTAATTCATAATGTGAGTTTCCCCCACTTTCCAATGTTTTACTTCAATGAAAGGTTAGAATTTTGAAAATTTTTGAATGAAAGATCAAAAGGATAAACAATGCAGATTTATTTTCACAGACACCTTTGCTCATATTTACCAAGGATGCCAAAATCATGGGCGGCACTGTATTTACAAATGGTTTATGCTTATTTCCCTTTTAGTTTAGATGATCATGACATTAATATTTTATGAGGCACTTTCACATTTCAAGACTGGATATAATAAAATAAAATAATTTGAAAAAATAAAATAAAATAAAATAAGGCATGGTAAAATGTTTAAAAGACAGTAATGTGGCAGAGATGTTAAAAGAAAAAAAAAAATTAAAAAGAAAAAGTAGTTCATAAAACACCCTTAAATACCATGGTTCATTGTGGTAATCATTTAGGACCATGTAGCACTGACACAACTCAATAATAATAATAATAATAATAATAATAATAATAATAATAATAATAATAATAATAATAAATGTTATATATGAAAAATCTTTAATTTCACATTTCCTCTCTAGCTGGTTATTCTTAAAACATCTTTGAGTCTCGGTAATAAAGATATTAGGGTGCATGACTTTGAAAATGCATGGCCTTAATACTCTTGATAAACAATGGAAATGAGACTGCAGGAAGTAGATCTCTTAAGTTTTGATACAGCTGTTCTATTTATTCCACAAGAGTTGATTTAATTCACAGGGGACAAGATGGACGGGTTCTAATGACAGCTTAGCATGCAAGATCATAACACATCATGAGTCAAACCAAAAGACCTGATGTCACCTTAAAGGGAAAGTTCATCCAAAAATGAAAACTACCCCATGATTTACTCACTCTCAAGCCATCCAAGGTGTTTATGACATTCTTCTTTTAGACGCATACAATCAGAGTTATATTAAATAATGTCCAGGCTAATCCATGCTTTATAATGGGAGTAGATGGTAGGATGGTATTTGAATTTTTGAAGTTTGAAAAATTGCATTTATAAGTTTTAAAGAAGTCTACAGGGTTCCATAATAAAGGCCTTCTGAAGTGACATGATGCATTTGTGTAAGAAAAATATCCATATTTACAACTTTATAAACCTTAATATCTAGCTTCCGCTAATTGTCGTACCCACGAGAGAGTGGCGTCCAGTGGATGATGTAGGACATCAAACGCAGTGATGAACGCGGAAGTGACGAACGTGGAAGTGCAGAGGAGAGAGCAAAACAAAACACCGGTCCCGACAAGGATTTGTAAAGAAAAATGTCAGAGGATTTCGATATATAAGCCAAGAGGACACCGGTGATCCTTTGCTGTAAACAAAACTTGTTTCTCACGAGACGCCAAGAGGACACCGGTGATCCTTTGCTGTAAACAAAACGTCCTATTGTCCTACGTTCTGTGTCCTATGTTCTATGTCTATGTCCTATGTCCTACGTTCTACACGAGACTTGCATATTCTCACCGGAGCTTACGCTACGTGGACGCCACTCTCTCATGAATGTGCAAAAGACAGTTAGCGGAAGCTAGATATTAAGGTTTATAAAGTTGTAAATATGGATATTTTTCTTACACAAACGCATCATGTCGCTTCAGAAGGACCCCCCGGAGCCATGTGGACTTCTTTTATAATGGATGGGTGCACTTTTTTGGACTTCAAATTTTGGGCTACCATCCACTCCCATTATAAAGAATGGATTAGCCTCGACATTATTTAATATAACTCTGATTGTATTTTTCTGAAAGAAGAATGTCATATACAAATAGGGTGGCTTGAGGGTGAGTAAATCATGGGGTAATTTTCATTTTTGGGTGAATTATCCCTTTAAAGAGGCAAAATGCGGACTCAAATGGAAAAGTGTACAGACATCAACAACATACTGTACATGCGAACACACACACAACAAATCACACACACATACTGTATATTATGCACACACACACACACACATGATTATGCTGTGTCTCTTGTGTTTTGGTTGTGTTTTGTGTGTTTACGTTGACAGAAGCCTCATCCATTGATTCTGCTGTGTCTCTTGTGTTTCAGCTGGGTGTTATGTGTTTTTTTTGTCAAAATCGGAATTCATTCGTTGTAGGTTAGTTTTTTTTTTATCTATTTTTCTGAATTGAAGAATCACTTAAACTTTTAATTCTTAATTTTATCACATCAAATTGGAATCTCATTTTTCTATATAAAGACAATATATTATGTTATTTAAGTTAAGATTACATTCCAGTTAATCTGTAGTTAAGGAATGACACTACAGGTGAACAGGGTAAAAAATGTAACTATTAGATGTCACCATATTTCCCTAAGTTTATTAATCAAAGTACATTAAAACAACTGTTTTGTATTACAAGGTTCTAAAATGTTTAGTTCAAACATGCAGGTATTAAACATGTTTAAATATGAGGCATTATCTAATTAATCTGAACACTGGGGAAAAAAAAGCGACACTCAAAGTTTAAAAAGAATTAACAGTTTTTACAGGATCTCCATTTACAGCCAGAAATAGAATGTTATATAGGCATATGTTATATGAAAGAATAAATAAATAAATAAATAAATAAATAAAAAAAAAAAAATAACATTGGAAAAAACTAAAGTTTGGTGCAAGTAAGCTTAGTAAAGTGGAGATTTCTGGCTCAGTGCATGAGAAAAAAAAAATTAATTTATAACAATAATTTGAGAAAACAGCCTTTAAAACATGTATTTTAATTGAAATATACGGATGCAAATAGATAAAGTAATAACACATAAATGTACATGTTGGATGTTTTCTTTCCACTAGTCTGAAAGAAGACATGTTATAGAAGCAAAGATAAAGTAATTGTACATGTTTGTTGTTTTTTTATTTTTTGTTTGAAATAGTATGTGTTATTAAAACTTCTCGAAAGATAAACCTTTGTACCTTAGCCCTAAAGGTTGGATATTAGTATCCTTAAATGTGTATGTTAGCAATTGAATTATACATATTAGTTCCTAAATAATACATATTAGTAACTTTTGAAAAGATACCACTACAGTTTAACAGCTTAACTTTTCTTTTTTTTTTTCTTCTTTTTTTCTGAAAGTGTAATATATGAATTAATTTCCATTTGTTGTTCCTAATTATATATTGTTGTTATATGAGTGTATGGTGGTAGTTTTTTAGAAGTTTTTTTTATAATAATAGAAGAATGATTATTGGGGGGATAATCTGTTGTTAAAGTCTCCTTACTAAAGACAGCAAAGTCGCTTTACTTTTGGCATGTGCTGCAACAGTCAAATCAGACTGCTAATGGTTTACAGTTAATAATTTAATAAGGTTATGACACCAGTGTACTTTCTTTGAAATAGCTTTCAAGCTCTTTGGTACACCACTTCTAATGTCTGTATGGGTTTTGTACTGTAGCATGTCAATCAGATTTAGGTTTACCGTTACTGGATGCCATTAAATATGACATCAACTAAACTACTTGGTCTCCAGTTCGAGATCAAACTTTTCTATTAAATGTAGTGTTATGTAGGGGCCACATAGTCCTTTTAAAGATTTATTTACGGGTCATACAGTGCCTTTGAAGAGAAATCGGTCAATTAAAAGCATCCAAGAAATACTCTCGGATACTTTCATGCACATTTCTTATTATATAGATTTTTTTCTGATATAGCCATCTTCCATTTGAGTGAAAATAATTACCTGTGCAAAGAGTAGAGCCCTCATAATGATCATGCCATGACCCCAATGGCATGTACACATTGAATCACGCAGTATCCCGCTGCAGTGGCATGAGTGGAATGTTCCGGCAGAGACGTCTCACACCTGCGTGGTCTGTCTGTGCCACCATGTCTCTCACATTCCGGCGGGAAAGACAGACAGGCGACACGTGTGATAAGACTGTCATGGCTGATGCTTTTGTGCGTTTAAGGACGCGAGGATGCACTGACACTTTCGTAGACCTCGAAATAGTGACGTAAAGGCAAGTGTAGAAGCATTTTTGAGATTGTGCAAATTTCTGAATCTTGTTAAAGGGACTGTTCACCCATAGTTGAAAATTATCATAATTTACTCACCCACGTGTCATTGTTATTATTATTTTTCTTAATATTCTAGCTTCTCTATTCATACAGTGAAAAAATATATACTACTACTACTAATAAATGTGGTCCATAAGACAAACTATAAAATAAAACATAAATCAAATTCAAATATAAATAATTTTTTGATGAAATCATTCTCTCCACAGTAAAGTTGACTTGCTTTCAAAGGGGACAGGGGACAGAAAATAAATTCTGACATCAGACTTGGAACAACTTCTTTCCAAAAGGCTTTCCAAAAAGTCTTCTTTTGTGTTCCAGAAAGGAAAGTTAGTTATTCAGGTTTGGAACAATATGGGGGTGAGTAAATCATTTTCATTCTGGAGAGAATTATCCATTTTAAGTGTGTAGTTTCTATGCAACTGGCATTACCAAGTGGAACTGCAACAGGACTCAAAGCCAAACATTTCCCCATCTATTATTGGTTGAAAAATAGATAGCCACGCCCACAAGCTCACGCTATTGGTTCAAGCCCTGTTGCTATGCCAGGCTGGTCAGGATGCTCAAATAAACAAAACAATGTTTTGATAGCACAGCAATGATTACACATTTTTGATAATTGAACCTACAGATGATTTAGTTGTCTATGCAACCTAGATATAGGAAAAAAGGATTTTATCAGTTCATTTTTCTTTTATTTATTTATTCATGTTTTTATTTTTTGCTTTGCAGTTTGAGGGCCAGAGAAGGAACAGCATAGGAGTTTACAGAAAGAGTAAGTAGGCCTATTGTATTCTGAAACCTAAACTGTAAAATTAAATAAAACAAATACATTAAAATATCTTGTCACATATATAAAATCACAAAATATTCTCTAAAACATCCTCTAATTCTCAAAATATTCTCTTGTTTTATCCGTTCTTTTCCGTGTTTTTTAGACTCCTCTTCCAGTAATGGACACACCAGAACCTCTGCCGAGAGGGCAGAGCCAGTACAGAACCAGTACAGGAAGTACCAGCAAAAGAAGCAGAAAGACCACAAATGAAGGTTCAACCAGGCTAAACTGTCTGCAATTGAAGCGTTCATCTCTGAGCCCTATAACCCCAGCAACTATCCACATGCAAACCTGGTCTCCATCAGTGTTAAAGGATGACACCTGTGAGTGGCACAGTCACGTTTCTGATTTACAGATAGCAGGCACCTGCACGAAAACACACGTTCAGACAATGACAAACATTTCAGACTATTTGCTGATAACAGACGCCACAAACTTCAGACACATAAACACTCACAGATCAGAAAATCTTTATGGTAAATGAGGATGGTATGTTCACAAAACATGCAGACTGCATACAAAATAACCTAACAAAATATCACAGGAATCTACTCCACACGTTCACTTTATCCCTTGAAATGAGGGCAAACCATAGACTTCTTTATTTATTTTTAATAGAAAGATAATTATATTTACTTTAGACTAACCCTAATAAAAAAAAAAAAAAACCTTTAAGATTGGAATTTTTTTTTTTTTTTAGGTTAACCCACATTGTGTAACAATGAATATACTCTCATTGTAATATTTCTATGTTATATACTATGTGGGTATGTGCCTAGGTGAGGAAGTGCAATGTGAAAAATACATAGCCTGCAGAGCAATGTGTATTTTTCAACTGATAAACTGTCATGGCAACAGTAAAATCACATTCAATAAACATTTTAAGTCCCAAGTTTTCCCTCCAAGATGTAATGTCATTCTTCCCTCTGCTGGTGAACTAGTGAAAGGCTCAAAAGTACACATTCTGCTACACATTATAGAAGCACAAGATAATGCTATAAATCTGAATGAAAAATAAAATAAAATAAAACTTCCATTTTTATTAGTTGTTTTCTAATTGTAGACACAGTTAGATAGATAGAATGTTTATTTTACATATAAAAAAAATCACACACGGGACAAGGCACTATTCATAGAAAGATAGCTTTATTGCACAAGGTGTTGGAGTACTCTTTTTTTCTGTTTTTGTTTTGTTTTCATATAAAAGAAAATCTGTATATTTAAACACAAGCAATTGCAAATTGAAGCAACTTTTCCATAAAAGTTTAGGAATCCCCTCCACATTTTTTAAAACTGTTTTTCCCCCCCTTTTAGTTATTTATCTCCTTTTCCTTTTTCTTTTAATAACCAGCAAAATATTCAGAGCATGCAATGCCATTTTTCGTCAAGTTAACCAAAAGGTAGAAACAAAACAAAAGTAAAAACAAACAAAATATCAACCAACAACATAAATGAATAAAAACATAAGACAAATTATAAAAAAGGAGAAAATAAATCAAACGCCAGACGTCTGGTCTGGGTTTATGTGCCCGATGTTATAACTCAAGGTGTAAAGTATTTTTTTGTTAGATTTTATACTGAATAGTCTTTTTAATCCCCTCACATTTAAAGTTATACCTTTAACCAGACTTATAATTGTGCCCTGGTTGCTAATGGAGATGTCGAAAATAGTAATTATTTATACAAAACCGTTTCATATATACAAGAGTCTTTATTTGTAGATTAGAAATTATGCTGACAGGGAGGGCTTGGAATTTTTAGGGGCTAATCGGATCATTCGGCCGGGGAAACCGGCGTGTGAGGATGGAGTTCTATTCCAGACTCCACCCCGTTTCCACACAGCTTCTCCTGTGATTGGTTGGAGTTTGGGGGTCCCTGATTCGACTGGCTAAACAGGCCTGCCCTGTTGCGTAACACAACTGCATTTTCTTTTCAACATAAATCATCATAGAACCAAACAAAAAACTATGTTGGATACATCTATTTTTATAAATAATGCAACTGAGAAAAAACAAATTAAAATCAAATTTAAGTCAGCAACTGTCTTTTAAATATGAAAAACTTCGGACGTGGGGGCTTTCTGGGGTGGTCAAGGGAATATTTTCACAAGATGTTTCACCTGAACAGGCATGAATACTGATATAGGTATCGGTCTAATCCTAATGAAACATGTTCATGGCAAAATGCTCTGGGCACGTCTGCCATCAGACAGACTTAACCCAGTCAGTGGGCATTTGAGCAGCAATAAGAGGAACACATACTTCTTTTACTGTTTTAAAACAAGTCCATATTCTTCGCAACTCTATCTCAAGTTTGGGTTAGATCTGGGTGATCAAATTTACACAACTTCGGGTACACCATAACACAGTCCTAATTTATCAAGCCTCTCTTTATGAAACATTTGCTGGTAAGTCAGATTTTTTTTTTTTTTTCATATGCCATAAACAGATATACTATCATTCAATCAGCTCAATTTTAAACCCAACACGACATGTCCCTACTTTGTACCTTAGAATTTGTTGTGTCAAGAACATGAGATGTGCTCAGGCGGCTGCATTAAACTGAATTGAACAAACAATAAATGTGTGCTATTTCCTGTGCTGAAGTCTGCAGGGGTTGCGTGTTCTAAGTCACCAATAAATATGCAATACATAAAGGTAGCAATCTTTCCCCTGATATACAAGATATGACCTTTCAGATGTGCTGAAAGCTTGAATTTTTTAAATCAGAGGAGCGATTTCACCTAAAAGGGATAGTTCACCCAAAAATTTAAATTCTGTCATCATTTATTCACCATTCATTAATTATTCCATACAATGCAAGTCAATGGGGTCCAAATTTTGTAAATTTTTAGACCTAAAATCTGATTTTCACTACACAATTATTGTGGCCAAAAGAGTTTACAATAATGATTATATTACTTTATCTATAGAAATTTTCGGAAAAATAAATATTGTAATCAAATTCATCTTTAATTTAATATAAAAAAAAATTTCTCTTTTTTAGCCAATGAATCTCACTCAAAATATGAGTGTAGGAAGGCATGGAGACAGTAACCATAACTGCACAAAAAGAATACAAAACAAGTTTTTGTTGTTCGGCATCTCCTGCAGACTTGGGCATCTAACATCCCATCTCCTGAAATCCCACCAAAAACGGTTCCTCGAAGACTAGCAAACATTTTTTTTTCGGTTGCAGGCAGAGTGCCTCGCTCTCGTCTGTCATCTGCTTTGAAATATTTTTTTTTTGGTAGTAGTAGCTACACACTGCGTCATCTTTATTTTACTATTTTAAGGTGAGTGGCAACCAGTATTAAGGCGCAATACCACCACATACAATGTTGGAGTGTCAACCACATAGTACTGGTAATGGATAATTTCCGATATTATGTCCAGTATTACAATATCATTCGTTAGTACCAGTATATTGAGACACCCCTACTTTCATTGTATGGCCAAAACACTTTAAAACATCTCCATTTGTGTTCCACAGAAGAAATAAAGACTTACAGGTTAGGAGCAACATGAGGGTAAGTAAATATTGACAATTTTTTTTCTTTTTTTTTTTGGGTGAACTGTCCTTTTAAGGACCTGAAAGAAAGCTCTCAAAGCACTGTGGGTATTTTAAACTACAGCAGAGATGGTGCATGGATCCAGGTGTCCATCTATGAGCTGGAGTTGCAGTGGCAAATTTCTATTGTTTCCAAGCAATTGTAGAGAGTGTGTTTGGAACTGTCCATAAATGTGTCCTTCATACCATACTATGCACTATGCAGCCCGGCTGATTATAACGATGACAGGAAGTTAGTTTGGGAAACTCAAAGGTCTTTTCAGGATATAGAAACACACTCTCTGCCGTTCATTTTCAATCTGTCTTAGTTATGTTACCCGTTTATCTCAGCATTTCGTGATCGACATCTCCTCTCGCTTACTGCTGCACCTCCCACTGAGCGATTGTCTTCAAATCTTTTTTAAAATAAATTTTTTCTTTTTCAATTAGATATGGCATTAAATCTCTGCTCTCACCACGTATATATTTACTATATCTTTAGATAGAAATATATATGTATATATTTTGACAACAAACATTGCAATATATTTTTCTTTTGTATTGCAGGAGCCCTGATGTAGTACTTTTTTTCCATTGAAATCATTGGGAGAGTTTGTCGATTTTTGGAAGTTTCTCTGTGATGGGGCTTTGCTTTGGAAACCGAGTGAACGAAGGAGGGTTAAAAGGCATTTCAATCCTTTTAGGGGTTGAATGAAACCTTCCCCTCCTACATTTCACTTATTCCCTCCTTAAGCCACCCCTGCGCTACCTAAAGCTAGAGTCTCTAAGACCTTTGAATATAAACGACCGCTAGAGTCTTCGTGTGGGGAAGGAAAGCAAAGATAAAGAGAAACAATGAATAAACGCAGAAAAGCTACACAGCGACAGCAGATATCTCTCCTTCTCTGTTCACGGGCCCGTCTGTCTCTACTTCCTTGCTACCTCTCTGCCCTCTTCCCGCCTTTCTGCCTGCACTCGGTCCATCCAGGAGAGGCTGTTAGGCGTTCACAGTGAGACAGAGGAAGTGGTAACCTTTTGGGGGAGGTCTGGGTGGGGAAGGAGGGGTGATAAGTATATGGCATCAATCACAAACAATCGAATGAACGAACAAACAGCAAAAAAAAAAAAAGAGCCTTTCTTTCATATCGAAGGGAATCGAGAGGTGATGAGAAGGGAGATACGTCTACCCTTTAAATACTCTATTCAACTTGTCCCCCCTTTTCAGATGGACTCTAGACCTTGTAACTCAGTGGGCGGCATCTAGCGTCTCCAAGTTGATCTGATGCCAAGAGACCAAGTGTGCAGGCCTTGCCGAGAGGTCCTTTAAAGGTGTGTGCTGGCCACATGTATACATATATATTAACACATATACATACACATGCACACACACGACACTCGTACACGAGCTTGAGAAAGCTCAGTGGATTCAGCCGGCCCTCCTTAGTGCTAAAGTTCAAAATGTCAAAAATAGAAAACCAAACAAAAAAATAAAAGTACAGTAACCATACATCCGCAGTGAAAATGGCTCCAGACATTTTTTTTTCAGGTTTTTTTTTTTTTTTTTTTTTTCGTTTGTTTACAAAATAGTCAATAACACTCTATACTGTGTCATCAATTGCATGAAAAAATCCCAAAATCTCGATTCAGGCGGTCGGGACTTTCGTCTTCGAGCTGTTTTTCCAGACCATTGTGGATCAGGAGGGGCGGAAGGTGTACACCGTGGTGGATTTGTTTATGCATAAGCTTTCCGAGGCAATGCGTTGCAGTATGAGAGACATAAAAAGAGACATTTTTTTGACAGCCTAAACACATCTAGACAGGTTGAAACAATATATCTCTTGAAACCGCTTTTTTCCTATTTTCTGAAGTTGAGAAATCAAATGAACAAGTGCACATGGAAAGCATTTCGTGCATAAGGTCCAAGGTGTCTTTGACAGAGAGAAGAGAAAGGAGAGTGGGGAAGAAAGCAAGAGAGAAGGACAAAACATAAGACAAAAAATAAAAAAAAAAATGCAAAATTGGGGAAAAGGTCCTGGGGTTTGTCATATTTAATCCTGGAGAAGGCCAGATAAAAAAAAGCTTGAGCAGAAGAATAAAAAAAAAAAGAAAGCAGAAAAAGGTAACAGAGAGGAAAAGAGAGAGAGAGAGAGTCCCGCCATTGTTCATTTCCGCCCCTGCCCAGACTCCAGGTGTGTGTGTGAACGTACTGTAGGTGTGTGTGTGAGCTACACCAGAGTGTAGGATTTGGAGTACGCCCCAGCATTCTGCTTTTGCAGTCTGCCCAGGCCAGACGAGCTGCTCTCTAGCAGAGAGTCTCTGGATCCCCCGACCTTGGAACTGCCAGGCGTCGGGCCGCTGCCTCCCGTGGAGCTTGTGCTGGCTGCTGCTCCAGCGGCGGCTGCCCCGCTTGGGGCCAAGGAGGTGGAGGAGGTGCTGGGCATGGTGAGAGTCCTCTGGGGCAGGGTGGCTGTGCCTGAGCTGATGCTGGAGCTCCCAGCGGCCCCGCTTGAAGCTGGGCCCGATGTACCAGAGGCCCCTGAGCTGGTCAGGCTGCTCAGGCCACCGTGGCTCAGTGTCAGGGCCTGCTGCTTGGAGGGGTCTAATGTCATGTGGCGGCCCTGTGTATGGTAGGCCCGGGCTGCAAGGCTCCGGATGGAGGCCTCGCGGGGTGGGACCACAGGGCAGGGGTCGTGCAGCTCTGCCTGTTTTCGGAAGAAAGGGTCTGTCTTCATGTAGAGGGGGAGGTTACAGTACTCACCTGCAGGACAGAGACAAGTGTCAGTAAAATGTTAAATCACAGCCTTTGTTGTTGGAGTCTTTTCTTCAGATATTGCTTTTAAAATAATTGTATGTAATTTTAGCAACAGAGATTTTTTTATAATATAGAAAAAATATTTAATATTATAACATTAAAATAATAATTATGTGTGTGTATGTATGTATGGATGTGTGTGTGTGTGTGTGTGTGTGTATATGTATGTATATGTATATATGTGTGTATAAAAGTAATTTTTTTTCTCCAAAATATCTGACATTTTAACTGAAATCATACATATGCACAACAAGAATTAAACATAAGATTATAATATTTAAATAATCTTTTTATTTATACTATATAATTTATTTATACTTTTTTATTTACATTCATACTTATTGTTAAAGTATTGTTGCTGCCGCCATGTTGTGGAGACGCTGTGTGTTTTGTTGTGAAAAGTAAAAATGTTTTGTTGTGAAAGGCCTTCCAAAAGAGGACACAACAAGAAATCAGTGGTTAAGTTGTATTTACAACACTGTTCTAGAACAGTTCAACCGAAATATTCAGATGTGTGTGGAGGACGAAGACCGTTTCCTGCCAGAGGAGCCTACAATGCCGGTGTCTGTTTCTATAAAGTGGGGCAATTCCAACTTTGCAAAGACAGTCTGGCGCTTCTGACTCATAGTCTGTAAGTACATTTTCATATTTAAAGAATTTGCCACTGATGATTCAAACGTGAGTTTTGAGTAGTGTAGAGTAGCACTTGTTTGTCGTTTCTCCAGACATGGTTTTACGTTTTTGAAGCGGGGTGATAAGTGATTAGTAAAGAGAGTGTAAGTCATTTTATTATATTATTTTGTTATGACAAATGGCTCGTTTATAATAGGTTTTATTTTTTTTGTCATGTCGCGCCGGGACACTCGGCATCACAGTATGTTAAGGGGCATAACGTTTCGGTCACACGCGTAAGGAATTCGTCCAATCACAACACACTGGATAGCTGGCCAATCAGCTTACACCTCGCTTTTCAGAACAATGAGCTTTGTAAAAAAACGACTCGTTTCAGAAAGGTGGGGCATAGAGGAACAACAATAATGTACATTGTGGAAAATTTGTTTTTTGAACCTTAAACCGCATAAACATATTGCGTGACACCAAATACACAAAATAATGTTCTTTTTAGCAACGTCATATGACCGCTTTAAACTTTGACTATTAAAGTGCCTTTTTTTGCCCGAATTCCATAAAATTTGCCATGCTTGTTTAAAATTGTTGACACTGTCGATCATAACATACTAATAGTTTTTGATTTTTTTGTTTGTAGTTCATAACATACTAATGACACTGTCGATCATAACATACTAATAGTTTGGTACTCATATAGGAGAGCATAAGTCTAAGTGGACGTCCATGACATGCGGAGTCCCACAAGGCTCAAATCTTGCACCGCTCTTGTTTAGCCTGTACATGCTAACACTAAGTCAAATAATGAGAAAGAACCAAATTGCCTATCACAGCTATGCTGATGATACACAGATTTACCTAGCCTTATCTCTAAATGACTAGAGCCCCCATTGACTCCCTTTGCCAATGTATTGATGAAATTAATAGTTGGATGTGCCAGAACTTTCTTCAGTTAAACAAGGAAAAGACTGAAGTCATTACATTTGGAAACAAAGATGAAGTTTTCAAGGTGAATGCATACCTTGACTCTAGGGGTCTAACAACTAAAATTCAAGTCAGGAATCTTGGTGTGATTCTGGAGACAGACCTTAGTTTCAGTAGTCATGTCAACGCAGTAACTAAATCAGCATGCTATCATCTAAAAAACATTCAAATCAAGACTTGGAGAAACTTGTTCATGCCTTTATCACCAGCAGGTTGGACTACTGTAATGGTCTCCTCACCGGCCTTCCCAAGAAGACCACTAGACAGCTGCAGCTAATCCAGAACGCTGCTGCCAGAATTTTGACTAGAACCAGAAAATCTGAGCAATATCACACCAGTCCTCAGGTCCTTACACTGGCTTCCAGTTACATTTAGGATTGATTTTAAAGTACTTTTACTTGTTTATAAATCACTCAATGACCTAGAACCGAAATACATTGCAGATATGCTCTCTGAATATAAACCTAACAGACCACTCAGATCAGTAGGATCGAGTCAGTTATGTCAGTTATAATACCAAGGGTTCACACAAAACAAGGGGAGTCTGCTTTTAGTTATTATGCCCCCCGCAGTTGGAATCAGCTTTCAGAAGAGATTAGATGTGCTAAAACATTAGCCTCTTTTAAATCTAGACTCAAAACTCATCTGTTTAGTTGTGCATTTATTGAATGAGCACTGTGCGATGTCCGAACTGATTGCACTGTGTTTTATGTATTCACTGTATTTTATGTAAAATAATTTTCTATGTTTAACTGTTTTAAATTCATTTTTAAATAAATGTTTCAATAATTTTCAAATCTTTTTAAATTCCTTGTTTTACTTTGTTGTTAATATTTTTTTTCTTTTATGTTAAGCACCTTGAATTACCATTGTGTATGAAATGTGCTATATAAATATACATAATATGCTGCTACTAAGTGCATCCCTAGCTAACCTGTTTCCCAGTAACCCTATTAGTAACTGGACTATTGCTGCTATATAAATATACATAATTTGATGATAATAAGTTGGTATTTAGATAGAATGTTTTTGTTTGTCATATAATTATCCTTAAGTCAATAAGTCAATCTTATCTCCATCATTTACCGCTGTCATGTTTCCTCTTGTCCCCCTTTTCTTGCTTTTTTCCCGCTTCTGTCTTCCAGACGGAAAAGTACTCTTCATGTTTAAATTGCCAAATGCATGAGTAAGTGCTGTGCCAGTTTGAAAAAGGCGGGCGACGTATCACAAGGAAAAAGCAAGCACATCCAGAGTAACGTGAGAGGGGGCCCCCTAGGGGGATGCAGATAAATTGCTGTACAGACTAAAGATTGAGTAGTTATAGCATTTTTTTTACTCTTATAGCGCCAAACTCCACGTGTTTTTTTTTTTTTTATACTATTACCTGAAGAATTGTTTAGAATTTGGTGAAGATATCTTATTCTGTTCAAGATTTATAGGTGTTTAAGTAAAATAGGCTCTGACCCTTTTGAACATTTCGGCATATATATATATATATATATATTACTGATATTTACTTTCCAGAGAATACTTCTACACCTTGTTTGGTTTCGATCAGGCGAAAAAACCTAGGACTAGTTCGCAAAAGTAGGTTTTGGGCAAAATTAGAAATGGTAGAAACTTTTGTGTACTGAAAATCAGAGGTAGCCGTTTTGTTTGTTTTAAGCCAAAAATTCCAATGATATAAGGACACCTGAGTCTATGACAAAAAGTTTAGGAGTTATGAGCCATTTATGCATTTTCATTGTGGCCGATTGGGGTGAGTCTTTGCCAGTCTCTCTCCAAATTGAGCTCTACCATCTGGCCAAGTTTCAGATCTCGAGGCCTTATGGTTTGGTCTGCACAATTGGTTTTATGGCAGTATTATAATACTAAAAATCCTCACAATTACAATAGGGTTGCAGCACTACACGTTTGAACCCTTAATAACAGGGAAAATTTTCTGAAAATTACACAAGCTGTACTTTAATTTGTGTCACGGCTTTTATAGCTCCAAAATGCTTAAGATTTAATACTTGAATCCTTAAAATTACATTGATTTATTGTTTATTGTTTGTTGTTTGGGGAATGGGCACTGCCACGTTTTTGCCGCGATCATAGTCCTGTGGTTTGGGTGGGGAGGCAGTGAAGCGACAGATGCCCGGTTCGGATGGTGTGCTCATAGAGGTCATGCTGTCTGCGTTATCGTTGGTGCCGGTGGTCATCTGATCAGAGGAGCTATCAGAGATGAAGCACTCTGTGATCTCGAACTTGGCGTGCTGCAGGTGCTCCTCCAGCTTAGCATGTTCGTACGCTCGGGCCAGCTCCTCGTATGTGGAAGACGCACTCTCTGTGGACACCATACTGTTTCGTCCCTTATCTGAGGACAGGAGAGGACAGAATGAATGTGAACACTCTGTAAAACTTCATATGCTGGTAAAAAAGACCCCTTCTGTCAAAGTGGGCAGTTTTTGGCCAGAATAAGACCAAGTCTGGCTAATGGGACAATAAATATTCTTAAAATCTGAAATGTGAAAAGTTTGTGGACCTGTGTCCTGGGACAGGCTGGCGCTGTAGCTGTCACTCTCTGTGACTGTAATGCCATGCTGGGAGCCCACTGTCCGCCAGTCTGAGGTGAGAGTGCGAGCAGGTGTGGACGCCTGGCATTTAGTCAGAGTCCACTGGCTGGAATAGCGGTTTCTCGTGCTGTGCGCAGACTTCACGCTCTTCCTCGATACTGGATCTGAGAAAGGTAAAAACAGAGAGTGTATGAAACATTCACTAATTGTACCATCTTCCATCTGTTATGGAATGAGTGGGTGAGCTGTGACGTACTGGTGCCCGGCCTGATGTCTGACATGTCAATCAATGGGCCTGTGTTCTGGATGAGGGCGGGGTGATGCACAGACACGCCTGTGCAAAAGCTTTGAGGGTTCACTGATTGGCTGAACTCAGTATCCGTCACAGGGATGGTGGCCTTGTCTTCACCTATTGCACACAACAGAGAGAAAAAAAAACACAAGTCTTGAGGAAATGTATTTTTTACTTTACTTTTTTATCAACGTTTCTTTCAGGAATCAACAACTGTTTCTCAGATTTTTTTTTAATGTATTGCAACATCATATGACTTGCATATAGGCAAACACATACACACTGACCTATCTGTTTGATTCCCTCTTTATCCTCGATGAGTAGTTGCACGCGGGGGATATCTATGTGCAGTCGAGGTCCCTGAGGTGGGCCTTTCACTGGAGTGTCAAAACTTCGATTGTTCTTACTGCTCCAGGTACAAAACAACCACAGACAGACACGCACAAACAAACACAGAGGAGAAAAAAGTATTGCCACTGCCACCTATTTATACACAAATTTTAATGTTTAAGTTTTAATTTTGGAGTTTAATGTGTACACGGACTTCTAAATATATCCTTACCTGATAAGCATCTCAGCCAAGCTCTTAGCATCTACAGATAGAAATCAAAGTAATTTTATTTAATACACCTGTAAAATTATTCTAGAAATGTGTAATAACTATATGTATATATACAAACAAATTTCTCTACATTTTTTTTCTGCCTATTTCTCTCTCACCTCTAAGCCTCTTGAGTCTCTTTTCTTTGCGTTTCTTGCGGATAATGAAGAGTAGGGCCATGCCCAACGTGACCAGGATGACAGGGCAGCCGATAGAGAAAAGCTTTTTAACATCATCCCCTTCCCCTCGTGCTGACTTAATAGGCGGAATAGTGCCTGCAGAGGAAAGGAAATATAGATAAGTACAGAGATCAAGAAAAAGCTCACGTCAAGGCCTCTTATCTCTAAAATTCAGACCTAAAAACAGCTTAATTAATTGATTTAGCTGCTAATTGTAAATGTTCTTTTGTGTCATTCTGTAATACATTCCCTGGCTCTGTAGGAAATATATTTGTACATCTGTACTAATGCTGGCAGAATTACTGGGAAATAAAACTTTCCTGTTTGTAAACTTACTGCCATCATAATCCAGCGTGGCAAACTGGGAGCTCTGGTTTCCACACCCAGCGCTGTTGCACGCCTTCATTTTGAGCTCATACCAAGTGGCCTCACGCAGCTCGGCAAGGAAGATGTCAGCTGAGGCGTTTGTGCGCACGCTCTGCCAGGCCCAGGTGCCTTTGGGCCGGAACTCTAGCAGGACAGCAGTGATGGGGCAGCCACCACTCGTCCAGCCCTGCAGGTTGAGGTGGGCATGGGTGGAGTTGATGTGAGTGAAAAGGGGCTGGTCCTTATTGAACTGTGGCTCTGCAAAACAAGAAAAGACCACATTTTACAATATACATTAATGTGTGATGTACTGTATTGATGCAATAGATTACCATATTATCTATAAAGATTTACTTTTCACTCACATGTCTAAATTTCACATACAACACCCAATTGATTTAGATGTATCCTAGAATTTTACATATATTTTTAAATGGGATATTCATTACTGTTCAAATGTTTTATGTGTTTATTTAAAAGAAATTATTCAGCAAGGACACATTAAATTGATAAGAAGTTATTAGAATGATTTCTGAAGGATTATGTTACACTGAAGACTGGAGTAATGGCTGCTGAAAATTCGACTTTGCCATCAGAGAAATAAATTACATTTACATTGATTACTTTTTGAAATAAATATTTGGTGAGCATAAGAAACGTCTTTCAAAAACAAAAGTTTACAGACCCCCGCATTTTTGAATGGTAGTGTATATAAAAAGTGGATCTTTCAGTATGAACACATACACTTTTTACAAAAGCTACAAAAAGTGTAGAATATATGGCATTAGAACCGCTCACCTCTGCCGTGAGTCTTGGCCTCAATGATCTCGCTGATGCGACCAGCTCCCACACTATTTTTTGCAGCAAGTTTGACTTTGTACCAGGTACCACAGCGCAGGTTGTCCAACTTGAAAGAACGTTCACTAGAACTAATGAAGACATCCTTCCACTCCTCAGTGTTATCTACTGAATACTGCAGCACGAAACCTGAATATGCACACACATATACAATAATACTATTATTATTATCGTTATTATTATTATTATATTTTAGATTTCTTGTTCATGCGATTGCTGGGAATCAAACTTGTGAAGCTGGAGTTGCAAGCCTAACTCAGAAGACTTTAATAGAGATTTCCGAACATCACCAATAGATGGCGCATTGACCTTACAGACTAATCACAGAGTAACACTCTCAGAAGAAGAGCTGATCAGATTGCTGTAAACCTCCATTAGTAACCCAGAGAGAGAGAAATGCTGACTGCACAGTTATGCAAATAGATGTGCAATATGGCGTCGCCCATCATTAGGAGCGGCCCAGATTTGGTGTCTCTCTTTGGCTTTGGCAGATGGCAAAATAAAGGGTGCCACATCAAAAGGATTTACCCACTGACAGCCTTGTGTGCTCCTTATTCTCCTCCCATCTTTCCACAAATAAACACCACATACATTTCTGTTTTTTACCTAATTTACTGAGTTGCAAGCAGATTGACAGTAACATGTGACACAGTGACAGATTAAACGCAGTCTGAGACAAAGACAGATAGATAGAGAGACAGAAAAAGACATAATAAAACTAATCTTAGAGATAGATAAATGAAAAAAGGGCGAGAGGTAAATATACTTGTACTTTGAGGAGCCCACTACATAAAAAGTGTGAGGTGACTGGAAAGAGAAAGGACAGGTTTTTCTACCTCTGATGGAACTTCCCCCGTTGTCTCCAGGGATCCAAGCCAGAGTGATTGAAGATGTGGACGTGGTGGAAACTGTTAAACGTGGTTGATCTGGAGGCACTATAATGACAAACGCCAGCAGTCAATTTTTCACGTTTTGGCCACCATGCTTTTGGTAGGGCGTGTTCTGTGGATCAATGTTGACTTATATGGTCTAATGTTGACTTATATTGACTTATATGGTCACATTGACTTATATGGTCACATTTATTGTTTGGCAAATTTTTGTGGTTGACATAGAGTCATCAATAGAAATCTGTGGAATGAAGAATTTTGCTCGAGAGTGAAAGATTTCCCTACACAGATTTTGCAACAGGTTTAAGTTGGTCACATGAATTTAACAAATTTACCAACGGAAGGCTACATACTTTGAAAGTGACTTCTAAGCTGTGCTTTATACATCACTATTGAGAATAGACCTTTTTTGCCTATAACATTTAGCCAAGTTTCATGTGACAGCACCTTAACCCTAAAATCAACCTTAAAATCTGACTGGTTGATAGGAATGTTATCCCAGGACATTGTGGAAGTATGCTATTTCTTACCTTGTACCAGCAGGTTTACGATGATTGTGTCAAACCCCAGTGTGTTGGTGGCCGTGCAGGTGTAGTACCCAGAATCCTCGGCTTTCACAGAGCGCAGCACCAGGGTACCATTTGAAAGAATATTCCGGTGACCATCTTGAGTGACTGGGATGGCGGTGTCCTCACTGTGAGGATCAAACATATTGACCTTCTCATCTTTTAATAAATTAGAGGTGAATGTCTAAGAAGAGTCAGAAGAGTAAAAAGGAGGTATTTGGGTTTGTAAACCTAAACCTGTAAGTGTCTATATTTCAAAGACTCATTGGAAAAACACAGTGTTCTCAGGAAAGTGACGAAAACTGATTCTAGACCTGTCTTTGGTCCATTTGATGGTGGGTGTTGGCTCTCCTACTGAGCTGCACGGCAGCCGGACTTCCTTCATCCATGGAGTGGTCACCGTTCCTCCAAAAGACAGGATTTTAGCAGGAGCTGAGTAGCACAAACAAAGAGTCATATATTAATATACTGGTGTACTAGACGGAAATCTTATTTATTTATTTTTAGACTTAGGCCCAATCCCAATTCTACCCCTTACCCCTTCACTTTCCCAATCTTTCGCGCATTCATGTGAAGGGGTAGAGGTGTCTCAATTCTCTTTTGGCTGGAGGGGTAGGGGTACGGGTACGGGGAAGGGCCAGATAGCCTTTCAAATGAAGATTTTTCAGGACCTCACTTCAAACGAAAGGGTATGATAAATTTCCCCGCATACGGCAATATGGCTGCCCGAGCAAGTAAAGAGACCCATACATATAAGTATTTTTTGGCATATATATATATAAGGATTTTAATAACAAAAAATAATTTGTTTTATGTTGCATTCAATCTTGTGATCATATGTTTGGTTATGTTCTTCGAAGAAATGTTTGCTAATGTTATTAATACACAATAGTTCCACAACATATTTTACTGATACCCACTGATTTGACAGCGTAAATACTAGTCTGGTGGCAGGTAACTTATCGTTTAACGCATGTCTGATCAGTGCATTGTTTTTATGTCCATGAATACGTGGAAGTTTGTGATAAACATCGCCGCATTTTCTTTGACGTAGAAACTAGCGACAATGTATGATGACGTGTAATGATGTAGTAGTGGTGTCCCATTTCTTAGAGGAATATTTTCAGCCTTACCCCTTGACACTCTGTTTCAGGGAAAAGGGTATAAAATAGAATTGGGATTGGGCCTTATTTTTGGTATTTTTTCCCTAAATTGTAATAGGACAGTATATAGACAGGAAGTGAAGTGGGAGCGAGAGAGGTCTCAAGTCAGGGTGCATATAGCGCAACGGCACTATATGTCGGCACACTGCCCACAAAGCTATCAGTGCCAACTTAGACGGACATATTTGACCATTGCGCTCAACTCTTTTGCAGAGTCTCACGCATTCTAAAATCATGATACTCAAGTTAAACTTTAAAAAAACGCCTCTTTCGACTTTGTTCCCCCTTTCCACTGCACTGCTCCACACATTTTTAAATACAAAAACACATTCTGTGTGAACCGGCCCATTAAAAGTATATTTCTACATTTTTTTTTTGACCACATTGGAAATCATACATACATGAAATAATCAGCCAACAAAGGACTCTTGCTCTTTAAACTAGCTGTGAATTAGCTATTAAATAAGAACACACACACATTCATAGATTCTCTCCCTGGTTTTCTGACCCAAGAAATATTGATTGAACTGCCCCCTTCATTGTCTGGCATATTGGCTGGGTCATTGTCTGCCATCTCTTTCTCATTTAGTTGCTTTTACTCCTCTCCACATAACAAATGACAGGCTTTACCTCTATCCATCAGGAGAAAATCAACGCCCAGTTCTCACACAGGTCATCTGCCTTCTCAGGCAATTGCACAATTTTTACATGATTGCTAAGTGAATAAAGCTAAATTACAGACAGGAAACCTCAAATCAATTTCTGTGTGAAAACTGTTAAACAGTCTGTTTTAAGATTAGTGCATATGTTTAGGTACAGAGCTGATTGTCGATATATGACACCATCATTCATGAAAAGGGGCATTTAGCTATACTTATTATCCCATTAAACTGTAGGTGGACTCACCTTTCCCAGCAGGCTCCACAGTCACCTTCTCGCTAATGTTTCCTCGACCAGCAGTAGTAACGGCGGCTGCCCAGATCAGATACTGCTGACCCCGGGTCAGGTGGGTAATTCTGTATATCAGCAGCTCAGGGTTGGCTTCGTATTCACTGGGTGCCTGGGATCATTGCAGAAACACATAAAGTTACAAATGTGCCTATACAGCTGATAAAGACAACAAATGCTTGGACACATATGTTTCTAGCTATGTAAGCTCGATTTGTAATGCATTGTTGCAATTCTAAATGTGTCCAAATTAAAATCATAATGAAAGACTAGTACGCCATATATTCTCAGCACTGCCACAAGGGCTGTTATAGTGGGTATTAGCATAAATTGTCTGCTTGGAGAGTCAGTTTTCTCTTTTAGCTCGTAGAAATATAAAAATGTAAGCAAGACTCTAATATTCTATTCAGGAAACCCATTTGAAAACAGTTTCTTTTTTCCCATTTGGTCATGGTAGTGAGACAGAAATTAAGTTTATAGCTAGCTGCCTGAATAAAGGTGTGGCTACATCTACCATTGTCCTAGGATATTGGTGGTAAAATCCTGTAATTTCAATACGGATCTGTGATCGGGAGTTTCACATGAGGGTTAAAAAGTTGCCCACACGGATTGTGAGTGCAGTGAATTAACATGACCAGTTTGAAACCATTGCAGAATCTGTGTGAATAAATCTTACACCCTCACATGAAGTTCCTGATCCCATTTATTCCCATCAAAATGACTTGATTTTGCCTGTGAAAATTTGCTAAACAATGGTAAATGTGACATGCAGAAAGTTGCTTGGTTTAAAAGGGACTTTTCTGTGAGTTCTACTTCATACACGAATACATTATTGACAATGAATCTTTTTTCCCCTCAAAAAATTGTGCAACTTAATAACAGATCCAGTTTAAAAGTAACACATTTTATGACAGCTGGGTACTGAACTTTGTTACCATCACAATAATGAATGTTTTAATGGAACTGCAAATCCCAATAAAAGTATTAACACTTGCACGAATAATGTTTTGGCCTTGCTTTAGGCTCCAGCTCTTATAAAAATGCTTTTTAAAGCTAAAAATGAAAGATGATGACTTGTTTTCATGTGGGATTTATACTGGACTCTTTAAAGGTGAAGACGAATGTGTAACTCATGGTGTGGTGGCACCTGGAGAAAATGATTATTCAAACACAATTCTTTCCTTTACCCTTGATTTAATAGCGTTTGCTAAATAACAGCCTAAGAGATTTCTGCTGCTTTTCTTTATGTGAGTGAAAAAGGCTGAACTATTTGTCTGTGTGTGCGTTTGTGTCTATATGTGTGTGTGTGTGTGTGTGTGAGAGAGAGAGAGCAAGAGAGAGAGAGAGACCCAGGGGGCCTTACACAAGTAGATGAGAGGGTAAAAAGACAATACCCCTAGACACACTAGATCAGTCAGCCTCAGATAACACTAACAATAGAGGCCGACTAATGAGAGATATCTGCTGCTCACCTCAGCATGCGTGACACACACACACACACACACACACACACACACACACACACACACACACACACACACGCACACGCACCCCATAATAAGTACTTCTATTATATTCACCTTTCATTGTAATGCACAACAAAAACATTAAAACGTACACTGTACACACACAGAAATAAAGTGACGTTAGGCTGTGCTTCGAGCTGTCTATAATTGTAGTGTGTTTAAGAGAGCCGTGTGTCTGCTGTCCAAACGCATGCTCATCACAGTGAACGGCTGCTGCCCGCAGACATGCAAACACACACTGTGTCATTCCCCCCGATCGCACTGAATGCTGCCTCACACACACACAAGTCATGATGAGGTGATTCTTATGATGGTTTGAGGCTAATGGATTTTGGATACATATATTTTCATGTTCTGTTTATAATCAGAAGTACCTTTCTCTTTCTAGCTTTGAACCAAAACCTAGTGAGCTGCCTTGCTGTGTACTACCTACAGAAGCAGCTGTCTTCTGACGGAGCATTATAACTGAAATGGAACCTTATAAGTCATTGATTTGGAACGCTTTACATTTAATTTCACAATGGATTTGAATTAAGATACACCAGTATTAAAGCAATTAAATAAATAAACATAGTCAATGTAGATGATAGTAGAAGTAGATGCTACACTACTTTTTTAAGTTCCTCAGGTATAATTAGACCTTGGAATAACTCTTTCCCTGCATCCGAATATGCCTACTTCCATACTACATAGTAGGCGAGTGGTATGTCCGAATTCAAAGAATTCATAAAACAGTAGGTCGAAAAGTAAACATTACAAGTAAGGAAAGTTACATTATCAGTTTAGTTTTTTCAAGTTCTAGACTAAATGTGATCATGCATTTACTCATCTCACTTCCACAAAAACAGATTCACTATTTTATCAAAATTAATTAAAACAGTCAAATGGTAATCCAGAATGACACAAACCGATAATTAAAGCAATAATTAAATATAACACAACTATCCTTTAAATATTTTATTAACCAATATCTTTGCTGATTACCTGCGTTGATCCAATTCAACCATACATTTTTATTAAAAACAAGCAACCAAGCCCAGTCCAGATGAGAAAATGTAACGCATTTCTTTCCATTAAAGTAATTATGTAATGCAATTAGTTATTTTTTTAAGGGAGTAATGCAATATTGTAATGCACTACTTTTGAAAGTATCTTTCCCCAACACTGTAGGTATTAGAAGTAGCATTAGCATTGGCACCACCACTACTACTACTACTAATAAAACAAATACAATTTACATAACCCTACATTTTTTCACAGTACAAACTAGGACAAATGGGTCTTGTATATTTAGCTGCTTTCATATTTTAAGAAGAGGGTCCCTTACAAGAGAAACAAAACATATTTGCGGGGCATCAAAAAGTTTCCTAAGAAGGCAGTGATGGGAGTGTGTCTGTGACACCTAAAGATGCTGTCTAGGTAGGCAGCTCACTAGGCTTCTGCGCCTTCTCTCCCTAGTTAATTTCGATTAATCTTTTTAATCCTCCCTCTCTCTCTCCCCCTCTCTCTCTCTCTCAGCATGAATCAGGTACAGGAGGTGCAGACGGGAGGGGTGGAGTGTTGTAACGGATATTAAAATATTCCTCCAGTGTGGAGATAGCGGTGATCCGGGGAGCGATAGAGGGAGATAATGAAAAGAGGAACAAAAGTACTCCCCGCACGCTGAGTCTGACCCCCCTTCCTCCTCCCCCCTTCTCCTCTCACACTCATTTACATAGTAATCACCCCGTGCTCTACGAGAGGTTGGAGAGAGAGAGAGCGCGAGTGAAAGAGAGCGAGAGAGAGAGAGAGAGAGAGAGGAGTGATTTGTGAATGAGCAAAAGAAAGGAAGAGAGTGAGCATGTGTACATCTGGACAGGTACATTAATTCAGTGTGAGAGTACACAAATTGTGTGTGTGTGTGTGTTTGTTGAGGAGGTGGTTATAAATGTGATTGAGCCTGTGAGATGTGTATGTGTGTGTGTGTGTGTGTGCTGTCAGCTTGTTTCCTGCCCTCCCTGATGAACAGATGAGGTTGTCTAGGCAACGTGATGAGACGCAGATATGCAAATGAGACGGGAGGGTGAGCTTGCATGCACACACTGCAGTATGAGCCTCTAATTTACACACACGCGCACACACACATCCTGCTGATACTGCAGCACAACCTCACACATACAGAGATTAAAAATACACTCGCCACCAATCCAGACGCAAATAGACAATAAGAAATAAACACTGATTTATACTTAAAATCAAAAGAAAACCGATAGAAACTAAAATCCACACACACTGTTCCCACACCCATATGAAATAAATCACATAAGTGTAAAAAACACACAAATATTCACACTTGTCTGTTTCAATAAACACAAGTGTGCCTTCATTTTTGAACAAAAACATTAAAGCAAGCCACACCACCACCAAAATCAATGTTAAAAACAAGTTTCCCCCTTTAATGACTCACCGGTTGGCCCGATCCAGGGCTGGAACAGTAAATTGTATATTTTCGGATGATACCATTGGGCTTGATGGGGGGAAGCCAGGATACCACCACACTGGAGGCAGAGGATGGCACTGCTTTGATGCCAGCTGGAGGGCCGGGGTCTGAAAGAGAAAAAGAAAGACAGAACACTAGATTAATGTATGACAGGGGCATTGTGGGATATACCACCTCCCAGTAACCAAAAGGTTTGTTTGTAAAATATTCCACATTTTATGGAGCTTTTCTGGACTTAGAAAGAAGACAAACAATGCCAGGCTGTCTTTTTGCCTATTTAGTATACTGTGAAAGTATACTTCAGGTTTTACATGTATGCAGAGGTTTACATATAGCGCGCATGAAATGAGGTAAAGAGTTTTATTTGAATGATGTGTGTTCAGACCAACTCAAACATTTGCATGATATCAATGCAACCACATTTTTTTTTTTTTTTTTTTATGGAGGGGTGTTCTCTTTTCATTCCACTGCAAAGAAAATTTGCCAACCACTACGTTTTGAGCTTTTGGTCATATGCCCAGAGCCACTGCTGTTACAGAAAAGTGGTGACACTTATGAACAGACAAATTTGTTTAGCAATAGTGAACAGTTGAATGCAGAACTGGCTCTCTTATCTCTGTACTCTTGTATTTGGCGTTATTTGATAAACATCATAACAAATACAAATAAGCGCCACCTACTGTGAGAGAGTGAATTTTACGTTTTAATCCCATGCCATTTCTTTACATTTGTCTGAATAGACAAATCGCATTCAAAAACAGCTATATTTTTGGACCGATCATTCATACTGGTGTGAACAGGCCTTAAAACTTGTTTTTTTTTTTTTTTTTAAGGATTGGCCCCAAATCCATTAACCCCCCCCCACCCCCTCCATCACACTTCTGTCATCTTAGAAATAACCGTCTCACTTTTAGTGTGTCTATTATATTCAAAAAGACAGGAAGATTTAAACAGGACTTGGAAAAAAAAAATCATCATCATTACTAGGGTTTAGTCTAACAGGTTAATCCATGAGGGGGTTCAGGTCTCAAAATGTGGTGACACATACTGTTTTGATACTTTGTTGTATCAATGATGATGTAACAGCATAATTCCTTGCTATGAGCAGAGGCAAAATGGACCAATACCATGGACCAAAAATTTCGTAGTTCCTTGACATACTGACACCACACACGCCTATAAACTTGTATCATATATTACATTCAATTAAATGAAAATGCATCACTCCCATTCTACAACACTAAGACAGCCCTTATTTCCCTGAAGCCATGTGAACCCCAACAGGGAAAAGAGGAGAGACAGATATCTCCATAATCCTATTCCCAACCAGTGTAAGCACAAAATTAATGTCAGCTAATCCACAAAGAATAAATCCTTCTCCTTGTGTTGGATGGAGGATCTGCTTTGAGGCACATATCCACTTTACAGACCCCCCCCCTCCTTCAGCGTCTTAATTCTCATTAAGTGTGCTAATGCTGTATCAGAGCCTAAATGTCGCCACGGCGACCGCATCCAACAATCAAGCAATCCAGCATCATCTAGACATGGACCATGCAGCACTTGCCTCCAGCTAATGTGGTTTTGTGGCAAGATTTTCTACCCGACAGCCTCCCCCCCACCCAGACCTCATATACACACCCTTGAGCTTGAATAGAGCAGGGGTAAAGGGGAAGTGGCTTGCACATAATGTGGCTGTGTGTTTAAAAACGTGTTCTCCAGTGGCTGGGTTGAAAGCTCATTGGATGGTCACATTTATCGGTTGCAGATAAAAGACTGTATACTATTCTTTTATTTTTGTGGTCCAAAAACTAGTGAGCTGGCTATTTAGGGAGCATATTAAGTGATCATAATATGCTCAATAGTAAGAAGTAACATTAATTTGTCTTTAAAGATCCCTCGTATTATATTCTATAATATTCTCCAACATTACTGTTTTACTGTATTTTTGATCAAATATATGCAGCCTTGATGAGCATAATACACTTATGTCAAAAACACCAAACTTTTAAATGTTAATGGACAATATATCAAACTCAAAATTAGCAATAAAATAGTTTAATGTAATTAAAATGTACTATTTTACCAAATATGTTGGGATGCTGTGTATGTTTATGCTTATTAGAGAACAAAGCTTTTAGCTTAGCAACAAGCTAATGTCAAGTCAAGTTTCTTGTGCGTTTAATGTTAGGAGTCACAGATGAGGTTCCATGATGCCTTAACTGTCTAATGGAATAGACAACAAGACATTAGGTTTCTGCAGATATGTTGAGGTATGTTCAGTGCTCATGTGTAATTGTGTGGTGTGGAAACTTACGGTCTTCTCGGGTCTGTATGTAGAGTACGTTGCTGCGGACGCCATCTCCTGCCTGTGTGTAGGCCAGGACCTGTACGCTGTAGTTTGTGAACTTCTCCAGACCCTTCAGCTCCACCTGCTCACGAGTGGTAGTGATGTTCTGCATCTCTCCCCATTCTGAGACGTGAAAAAAACTAAATGACTCCTTTTTCTGCATTTTCATTTACTCACTAATAACAGCACATCATTTGAACACTTCACACAAGGGAACACAGGAGAACCATGTTTACACATTCCACTTACAAAAAAATACCATGGTATTATTCCGAGGGTGACTAAAATAGTCTATTTTGCTGGACAAAGGGTTGCTTGTCACTGCTATAGCTATATTTAGCAGACAATGATATTTATGTCCAAATGCAAAACAAACAAAAAGTAAAAAGTTTTCCCATGGCTCTTTAAAGATGTTAAAATACCATTTATATTTGGACATACACCATGGTAACAGCATGCTATTTTTGAAGAACCTTGAGTCCTACTGAATATGGCTTAGTTAAAGGTATACATTCATAGTATTGCCATCTTATATCGTTACTGTACCAAGGTACAACCAAAGTGCTTTTTTGTAAGTGACATAGACAAATAAACACAAAAGGACCCATATATATATATATATATATATATATATATATATATATATATATATATATATATATATATATATATATATATATATATATATATATAGAGAGAGAGAGAATTTTTATCTCAGTTCTGTTTGGTATAAATTATATACCCTTGCCTTAGCATTACTTGACATTATTCAGCCCATTTATGAACTATTTTTACTGTTCAAACAAGTTGGTTAAAGTATGCTACCAAAAGTTTACAGTCAAGTTTGCAGTTTTAAAGATTTTTTTTTTTTATTCAGTAAAATTTTATTCTGTAATGACACGTTAAATTGATCTAAAGTGGCATTAAAATATTTAATTTTATCATCATTTACTCATCCTAACATTGTTCCAAACCTGTATGAGTTTCTTCTGTTGAACACAAAAGATGATATTTTGAAGAATATCGGTAACCAAACAGTTGCAGTAGCCAATGGCTACTAGCAGAGGTGACCAGCATTCTACAAATGTCATCTTTTGTGTTCAACAGAAGAAAGAAATTCATACAGGCTTGGAACAACACAAGGGTGAGTACATAGTGACAGAATTTTCATTTTTGAAACAATCCCTTTAAGCAACATAACTGTGTTCAACATCGATAATAAGAAGAAATGTTTCTTGATCACCAAATTGGAATGATTTCTGAAGGATCATGTGACACTGAAGACACTTTCGCCGATTTTTAATCCACATTTTAGTAATTTTAGATATAACAAGACAACAAAACACACACATACACTTGTCCACCCACAAATGTACACCATCTGTGGTTTGGACTGGCCGGGATACAGACACAAGGGTGGGCAGTAGGGGGCGCTCTACATGGACTGTGGCTAGAGAGGAAGTAACAGTAATAGTTTATAATTACTCTGATTGAGCCCCAGTGTCTGGCCCCCACAGCACCCACCTCCATCGGGGTAGAGGGACCAGAACACCACACGGTAGCCCTTCAGAACCCCGTTTAGGGTCATCCGTGGGGGCTCGGACCACGTGATCACTGCCTCATCTGATGTCACCGTGATGGCCCGTACATTCTGGGGTGGCTGGCTGGGAACTGCGAGTGAAAAATGAGAGACGGTCACATAAAAGCATAGGAAGCGGCAGCAAAAATAATTCAGGCACCAATGGAAACAAGATACAATAGGTGAAGTGGAAACAAAAATTGCAGTGAAAGAGCACAATTACAGTGATATAGTACAATGACAGTAATATACTGAAATGGGAGCACTTGGTATGGCCCAAGAGCATCAACAACCTTGTAACTACACTCGAAATGGACGGAACAATCATGTCCCAAAGCTGAGGAGAAGTGAAATGTTACTGTTATCTCGATTTTGAGCTGTTTCACCTACTAAATGTGTTTGATTTTTTTTTTCCGGATATACCGCAAATGTGGTGGTTGTGATGTGCCAAATAGTGTCCCTGAATAAATAATGGCACTATTGAGGGGACACAGAGCGTGTCTGTATGACTTGCTGGGAGGGAAAAAGCATGTGCGGACGACAGGATGAAAGGAGGTATAGAGGAGGGATAAAGTTGGCTTGGCTCTATGAGGGAGCAGCTGCAGCTGGCGCAGGAAGAGAAGGAGTGAGTAAAGGAGATGGTGTGAGGAGGGAGGGAGTGAGAGCAGAGGAGAAATCATGGTATTTGTTTGAAGAGGCCTTAGGGTCCGACTCTTTCTGGCCCTGGTGGACCACACTAAAACTGCCATTTAGAATAGAACGGCTTGACAGAGTGTTCACAAGCACAACTCGTAATAACTCTTCAACCCTGCCCGCAAAACCCAGGCTCTCACTCACTCTCTGGATCTGACACTTATAACAGGTATATTGGTACTGTATCTTATGGGTGTATTGGCATCTTGCCTTCCTCCTAGGCAAAAACTACCTATTCACCCTCATGTCATTTCAAATAAGTATGATTTTCTTTCTTCCATATATATATAGATGGCATATATATATATATATATATATATATATATATATATATATATATATATATATATATATATATATGTATATGTATATGGAAGAAAGTAAATCATAGTTCAATCACACACACACACACACACACACACACACACACACACACACACACACACACACACATATATATATATATATGAAAAATAATTTGAAGGATATCCTGCCTGCTTTTGTCAATATAATGAAAGTGAATGTCAAGGCTATAAAAGTGTCTAGAAAGTTACCTATATAATTTGTGCGCTATATATCTTCTGTCATACAACATGCTTACTGTACAGTAACAACAAACAGACAAAATTCAAGTCATTATGCACAGAAAATCTTGACATCCACTGAGTCGTCTTGGCACATTCATGAGAGACGTAGCCATGTCTGATTCATGAACAGATCATTTATTTTGAGTCAGATCTTTTCAGTGAATCACTCCAAAGTTATCCCTGTGATGCAAACAAAATCATCCATCTTTGGACCACTTTTCAGTGATGCTCAGATACATCAAACCGACATTAAAGACCTGGTAGTGACGAAAGCCACCTGTGGTGTTGCGTCACGTCACCTCCATCTGGGACAAAAAGTTGGGCTTGAATACTGCAAAGACTATAGGCAATGGCCAACTAGTCTGTACATTCTACACCTGCAGAGGAAATAACTCTCTGTACCAGCATGTAGCATTAGTCTGTATTTGTCATTCAAAAAGGAAAACAGGAAGAGATAGGAACAGTCTTCTGTGTGTGCCCTCTTGAATTTGTTGTTTGATCACTTCCAATTTTCTTCTGGCGCACTTGTTCACTAAGCTGAACAGTCAATTTCTGAGAAGTGAAATACTGTAATCTGGTGACTGTCAGAATTGGTCCATATCTGTCAGAGCAGTGTGAATTAGTTTTTAAACAAGATGCAAATGAAAACACCTTAAAGTGGTAGATGGTTTTACATGGTTTCTAATTGGTCCAGTTTTATTAGCTAGTCAGAGGTGGTCTGCATTGTCAATTGGCTGGACCATCAGCAAGTAGACCTGGTTTTAATCTAGTAGACCATCTTTCCTAAAATGGATTTTTATTTATTTTATTTTATTTTATTATTATTATTATTATTATTATTATTATTATTATTTTTTTTTTTTTTTTTAGGATTTTAGGTTTGGAAGAAAAACCAAAACTTGAGAAAACAGCACTGATGGAGGTAAAAACAATGTCATCAAGGGGGGAAAAAAGACTGAAGAACTCAACAGTGGCGCAAAAAGAACCCAGGAGCTTTCCAAAAATAAGAATGGAGAAGAAAGACAGCGAGACTTAAGTGGGCGGAGGGGTGGAAGGGGAAGTTGGGAGATGGAGGGAGAGATAAATGAAAGGTGTTTTGAGAGCGAAGTGAGAGAGAAGTGGGAGCAGAGAGGAGGGGAGTTGAAAGCTGGAGAGAGGGATCTGGAGGAAAGATGAAAAGAGAGAGGGAGAGACAATGCGCTCAGCTGCACATAATTAGACTGGGAGGAAAAGCAGTGGATCAGGGAGAGGGGCCTCGGCAGACAGGCTAATTATAATTATTTTTCCTATGCTTGTTGTTATTACTATTATCCTTAACAGCATCAATATCACTGTCGCCACGATGACAGTGACACGCATGTGGATGAGGGCCATGGGCCAGATTCGCCCATACACACGACTCTGCACAATCACACAAAAGAGAAATCCCCAAAGCATGATGGATGGATGGATGGATGGATCGATAGGTAGATAGATAGATCTCATTACCATCTTCAAGTGTTGTAGCATTGATCTCAGAGCTGGAAGGTCCGGTTCCTGCTCGGTTGAATGCCTGGACCACCACACCGTACTGAGCAAACTTCTTCAAGTTATCCAGGGTGTACACCTCACTATCACCTGTGGCTTTCATCTCCACTATACTGTACTGTCCATTACTGCCCGGTCCATTCTCCCTATAACCGATCTGGTAGCCACGGATCACTCCGTTCTGGAGCTCTTTTTTAGGTGCCTAAGTGGAGTAAAAAGAAAATGATATACAGTAAGTGATATACAGTAAGTAAATTTAAAACTCTACAGCCTAGGTCTTCAACCCTGCTTCTGTGAACCCATTTTGCTGCATTTTTTTATTTTTTTCAACCTGCTTCAACAAATCTGGCCTGTGATTTTTCAAGTGATCCTGAAGACCTTGATTAGCTGGTTCTAGTGTGTTTGATTAGGATTGTAGCTAAACTCTGCAGGACAGTAGGACCCCAGGAGCAGGGTTGAAGACCTAGGCTCTAAAGTCCAAAGAATGGCAAGTTTAGGAGTTGCAGACATACCTTCCAGGTGACGCGAATACTCTGAGAGGTCATTGGCTGTAAAATCACATCCATGGGTGGCCCATCAGGAGCTGTAAGAAGAGAATCACGTCATATCACAAGAATAAAAAATTCTGTCACCTCAAAGTCATTCCAAACCTGACTTTCTTTTTTTCTGTGAAACACGATAGGAGAAATGTTGTATGATATCCGGGTACTGGTACTGTTAAGCTTCAAAAAGGGTACAAAGCACCATAAAAGTATAATAAAAGTGTCCTATGAGACTTAAGTGCCTTATTCCAATAATTCAAAGTCATGTGATAGCTTAGTGAGAGAAACAGGCTGAAATTTACAGACAATCTTTCCTTCCAGTGAGCTTTTTTTTATATTTCTGTGGACATTATGGAAAAGAGTGGCCAGGAAATTCTTCAAAAATTCATCTCTTGTGTTTCACGGAAAGAAGTAGGTTACGGTTTGGAACTGCATGAGGGTGAGTAAATCGGATCAGATCAGGGGTGGGAGACGTACGTGCTTCCTCTGTGCTGATGGTCAGCTCTTTGCTGGCTTGACTGCGTCCAATCTTGTTGTAGGAGTACATGCGAATGCTGTACACGGACGCCGGGTGGAGCTCCACTATGTTGGCCTGGTTGTTGGTGGGCGAGATCTTACGGGTGGCATGTTTCAGCTCCCACGGGTCTACGACAAGGACAAAATAACAGGATACATTACTACATCACACCTCCATCCAGGCTGTTCTGGAACATTACGTTTGTTAGCATGCAAAGAGGACTGTTTACAGGTCAAATCATAGCGATGCACTGAAAACTAGGACGAGCGCAGATGTACAAACAGCAAAATAAGGCAATACACCCGAGTCACAATGCCGCAGAAATCCATTCACATCCCATTCATCTTCTCGTAGTCTGAGTTTATTTCGCTACATATTCTTCTGACATACAAATACATATTTAATGCATGCTCACAATGTAATTCATCCAAGCTTGAAATGGAAACAAAGCAATGCCGCACCAGATTTGTTCTTGTACTCGATGTCGTAGCTGGTGATGATGCTGTTGCCGTCGAACCGCTGCGTCCACCTCAGGTTCATACTGCGATCTTTGACCTCTCGAACCTCCAGCTCTGGGGGGTCAGGGGGTTCTGCCAACAAAACAAGTGGAAATAGACTTCAAATAGATGGAGGAGATTAAGACAGAGAGAGAGGCTGAAAAGTAAGAGGTGGCTTGGGGCCGGGAGGTAAATTATTGATTTTATGTCTCTAGATAAAGAGTATTATGTTGTATGTTGTGGTGTTGTTGTTGGTTGATTTTTTTGTTTTGTTGCAGTGTGATGTGTGTGAGCTCTGGGCTCTCGGTATGAGTTGATGGCGTGGCAGGAAAAAAAGACGGAATCCCCTCGCTCCGCTGGCTTCAGCTGCAGAAAGAGAGAACGTGTTCAGGAGAAGAACTTGTTTTTCTCTGTTCCTCATTTTGAGGCACACTTCATTTATTGTTGTACAAAGAAAAAGTGTTACTTGGACAAAGGTACATAGTTTGGCAGTAGGGTAGGAATACTAAATGATTGGCTGTTTTTATTCCCTAATATGTTGTGATTGGACTCATTATGTAAATGAGTTCATCCTTGTTAACCTTTGTTTAGAAATTTTCACCTAGTGTTATCTTTTATTTAAAGGGGTCATCGGATGCTACATGCACTTTTACAAGTTGCTTGAACTGAAACGTGTTGGCAGTGTGTGTACACAACCACCCTATAATGATAAAAATCCACAGTGTTTTATTTATTTATTTATTTATTTATCTACTAAAATGTTTATCCCTTTCTCAAATTGAGCCAATCTCAGATGCCTGTTTTTGTGACGTCACACAGACAGGCCCCTCCCACGATAGTGTGATTGACAGTAGCGTGTCAGCACAGACTGTCTGTTACAGACTTTCTATTAAGACCCTGAAAAATCATATCAACTTTTGGAAAATGGCAATCCGATGACCACTTTAAAGCTGAAGGGTATATTTCAAGGTTAAAATACTTCTCTTGTTCCAGTATAATGTGTCTAAATAATAATAATAATAATAAATGCAGCTCAAAGTGCTATTTAAACAAACAAACAAATAATATATATGATTGGAATATAAAATCAATCAATCAATAAATGAATATACTTCTCAGGTCAGAATATAAAATAATTTTAGAATGAGTAAACAAACAAACAAACAGACCACAAGAGCAAAAATAAAAGTTGAAAAAGAAAAAAGGTGAAAGGGTCTACTAGGAAACCTGTTTGGAAACATTTAGGCAAGCTTCTGCCTGTTTTCAACAGTTATTGTACCTTCACTGACTACACATACTGTATGTGTGTGCACGTGTCTCACCTTCAGTGTGGAGATAACTTCATCGCTTTTCTCGTTGGGGTTGGTAGTGATGGAGTACCGAGGGTTGCGGTCAGGGTCAATAACGGTGTCACCTCGCTCCCAGCGAATGATGATGGGGTACTCACCTCGGGCAGTACAGTTTAGCTCCTTGTTTTGCCCCTTTATGGCCATGGTAGTGTTTGGGTGGGATGTGATCATAGCTGGAACTGCACAAAAAATGGTATATTAGGACAGGAGGTAAATATATGTGAAGGAAAAAATGAAATTAAAAGGAGGCAGAGGTCAGTGTTACTTCAACCCAACACCTGGCTTTCTTGTGACACAGGGCAGTGAGAGTTAACATGTCTCTCTTCAACTCTTCAATCACTTTTTCACACTCCCTCCCTTGCTCATTCCCCCTGAGCCACTCTTCTCTAGCGCTGCCACACACACACACACACACACACACACACATTGATAATTTCTCTTGCGCTCACACACACACACACACATGATATCGATCTGAAGAGGGTTTTGCTGTTTTGTTTTCATCACTTATTCATTCCCTCCCTTCCGACAAGTGAAACGGATAGAATTGAGAGAGGCAGAACAGAGGAATGATTCAATCAATAACACCTACACTGAATCAGAGAGAGAGAGAAAAGGAGACAGATCCACTGTAAAAAAATACAAATAAAAATCAGATGCCATAAACATAGAGTCGCTTGATATCCACAGGCTTTGCATGAAAATATAAAACCATGTTCTATCTATCTCTTGTTGAATTACACCACATAACCTAAGTACATTTATCCTAGCAATCCCAACCTATTACTGTCCTGAGGTTACAAACACAAGAGCATTTCTTTTCCTTTTCACTGTGAATATTTAATAGTCAAGAACCCTATATTACTTTTGAAATATTTACTTTTTTTATCAAATTTACATTTCAGCTTAAAATAATAATTACTAAAAAGTCTATTTTGCCTGAAGAATTTTGTAGCCAATTTTAACATGAATTATCGGTAGCCTAATGCAAAAAAAAAATCTCATTCTCAGTACATGGAATGGTTGTAGTTTTCATACTAAATTACTTATATTGGTCATTCTAATTTACAGTTTCATGTCCATTGATGACAATTATATATATTTTTTCAATATACATTCTGTAATTTCACACAGATATTTTGTACACTGTTTTTCAGTTTGCTTGAAATTGCCTTAATGTCCCTCAAATTACAGTTTTTGCAATGTTCGCCTTTTGAAGTGAGGGGGTTTTGAGTAAAACAATAAATAAATAAATAAATAAATAAATAATAAAGTCAAGATTATATTAAGTATTGTGTCCTGACAAAATAATTTTTATTATAATAATGAGTTTTTTTGTGCATTAAAGTAATGGGAATGAGTACAACATATTGCAATGCACATTTTACCATGAGAAATTTGGGTACAAAACAAAACAAAATTAAATTAAATTAAATAAAACTCTCTTTATGAAAAATTATTATTACTATTATTGTTTTTAAGACATTTCTTCGCATATTTCTCCATAATATTTAACCAACTAGAATGTTATGGCTGAGTGTTAATGAATACACCTGTGGATGAGGTTTGTTTAAATGTGGTCAGGACTTTAACTCAGGCCTAGGGCAGTGTTGCGTGGATGGGGGATTTCTGCACTCTACATTATGTGAAGGATCAATAATATGGATTTGGACAGAACAGATTGTGTGTCCGATCTAACGATCAGGCATGAGATGGCCTTACAGATTCGTTGTAATGTTCTATTAATCTAAATGAGCTGGCACACTTGAATCTGTTGTTCTGGTACTCTTACTCTTATTGAGAGCTGCTTACACACACATCCATAAACACACAAGTAGTAACTTCTGGCAATTCTAGCTACTATATAAAAAAGTCAAAGGCTTCTTGTATTTCTTACCTCAGTGTGACTGATATATCATAAGCTGGGTCATTAGTTTGAGTGACAAAGTGTGACAGGTGCAGGTGTATGTGTGCCTGCGTGTGTGTGTGTAGAGGTGGTGTGTTGTGTGTGAGTGTGTCCACTCAAGCGTCTCGAACCCTACCCGCAGGCATCAGTCTGAGACGTGAAAGTCCATCTGAGGACTGTTCTTAAACAAAGACCTCAAACACACACCATCACAAACCATCCCAAAGGCTGCAGGTCAAATCGCATACAAGAAATCCTCAAACCTACTGTGACTGGAATTCCAAAATATGGCTTTATTTGTGTCATGGTTTAATGAGAGATTTAACTATTATGAAATTTCTGGTATCCAACAGCTATGCCCTGAAACTTGTCTACCTAAAGAACATGTCTATGCATAAATTAGGTAGTCTTCTAAGAAATATTGTTTTGGTCAAAAGCAGTACTGTAAGCATCCTTCACAAGTGAGAAAATCTCAGAATTTTTATCCAAGATTTTTGGAAGGAATCAAGGTAATTACAAATGTATTACTATATAAACTCTCAAAAACTATTGCTAATTCCAATTATTTAAACAATTTAAAACACTCAAATTTCATCCAGTATTTGTGATTTTTTTTTTGTTTGGAACAGAGCCAGTGTCATTATGTGTATCCATGTTGTGTATTCTGAGTTGTGTTGCGGTAAAAATAGCAACAGGTAGTTCCAATAGCTTACTGAGTGTACCCATTTGACATCATCAAAATAATATATATAAAACAATGTGGATTTTATAAATAACGTAAATCTTTCATGGAATTTCTACTACATATTTCAGTAAGAGACATCATTTACATTATATTAAGCCATGCAAGTTTAATACCTAGGGTTCCTTTAAAGAGTGTAGATGTACATTAGTATGTGACATACTTTTAACAGTGAGCATCATGCTCTTGCTGATGTCAGACCCCACTCCATTGCTGGCCTGACACAGGTAGTATCCCCGGTCTTCCTCTAAAACATGGCGGATCAGCAGAGATCCATTGGACAAGATCTGGATGCGACCCGTCAGTGGAACTGGATGGTATTGCTGGGGGTTCCCTATACCTTCAGAATCAAGATGAAGACATTGTTGGTTGTGGCTCATCATCTGCTCATGAAAACTTGAAATTGATTCGGACAAGTAGTGACAAACGATATTACCTTTGGCATGCTTCCAGACAACTTTGGGAGGAGGATACCCTTCCACAGAGCAGTTCAGAACTTCTGACTTGCCGTAGATTCCATCTTGATTATTGGGCTGAACCCGAAAACCAGGGGGAACTATAATGAGGAACATAGACAGTGTCAGGAGAGGAGATACCAATAAAGTGGTTTGCCAAGAAGGACATGTTTTGTTGGTCCTAGGCCAACATTAGGTCAAACAAACAGTTCCATCCCTATCCCTTAAACCTAAGCTAAGCAAATCTGCTCCAGAAAATGGACCTAATTGGTGAAATCATGCTGAGCATCCCATCCCACTATATTGCCTTATAACCTTCACTCTCTTGCTCACCTGTTACTATGAGTTGTCTCTCTGAACTGACAGTTGCTGCATCATTGCTTGCAATACAGGTGTAGTTTCCATTGTGCTGCAACGAAACTTTAGAGATCTGAAGGGAGCTCATGAACTCCTTGGTTTCGATGGTGACTCCTGATGTTCCTGACACAATCTCCTGCCCGTCCTTCCTCCAGGTGATCCGGATTGGCATGTCTCCGGAGGACACCACGCAAGCTATGTACATCAGCTTACCGATGGAGGTAGGAGGGAAGTCAAAGGGCTGGATGAGGGGAGGAACTGATGGAGGAAAAGAGCAGGAGATCTTCAGTATCAAAATTCAAATGCTTCATGGTCTGCAATGTAATTCTGACCCCGTCACCCTCCAAAAATGCACACGCACGTACACGCTCACACACATCCCACCCCTCCAGCCCATAATAGCTGCTCTAATTAGAGCCCAACTGGCATGGGGAATAATGGCATTGCCATGGAAACAGAGGTGGGGGGCTCCATCGGAGACATCTGGGGGATTTAATCTGGGGCTCGTTAAAATTCAGCTAATTAAATCAGAGACATGACAAGACAAGCAGCACACTATACTGACTTCACACTGGAGTCAGTGTTCTGTTGTACCGGTACACACATACACAAACGCATTAACGCAAATGCACACACTAGACCTCGCTGTCTTTGTACCAGGAGCTGTAGCCCCTTGTATGGACACACATAGTGAAGTGAAGATTCAAAACCCAACATTAGAGTGACCTCCTTTTCATTTACATTTAACATACTGAAAATAACACCCCCACACTCATACACAAGCTAAGTACACTGCATAATTGATGAATGGTTGTAATGCTGCAGAAGGCCTGTAATCCTGTTAATCAGAGGCTATTAGTGGTGTGCTTTCTCTCAGGGTCTTTGTGCCAGCAGAGGGGCAAGACCATCCTCAACCTTCACCAATGGTCTCCAGCTTAAATATACACTCGTTTGAAGGCAACTCCATTTACTAAAACACACCCATTATGCCCCAATAAACTACCATGCTTTATATATTTATCAGCATTGTGCGTAAACAATGCATAATAAAAAATAAAATTACAACCCTGCATTCTCTTAAAAAAATAAAAATAAAAATAAAAACATATTTCATGATTATATTAAAGGATTACATGCTAAATATAAAATGACAAATCAACACTAAATATATAGCCTATAGATTTTAATTATCACAATTTCCTGCAAATAAACTATTTACACTAGATGATGGTGAAGTTTTTAAGTCTCTGAATAATAATAAATTATATGGATAATTGTAGGACTTGGTATGAAGGAGTTGGAATCTTAACACAAACATATAAAGTATTCATTTTTAAAGGTTTATTTATTTATTTAATTATTTTTGCATAAAAACCTGTGAATAAGGTTTATTGTGACTTGTGACTGCTTGTGACTTTTTCAAGGGGCCATACACATCCCCAAAACCATTAGCAGTAAACACTAACCTTTGACTGTGACGTAGACAGTCTGGCTAATGGAGAGCTGGGGTTGGATAAGCACGCTGCACAGATATGCCCCCTCATCCGTACCCTTCTGCACATCACTCAACTTCAGAGTGCCATTCTCATACACCACCTGACGATGGTTGTCTGGCAATGGCGTTGTCCCGTCTTTAAACCACTTGATGGAGTAATAGGGGTAGCCAATCACACGACAGTTAATGAAAGTGTTGCGACCGGCCACAGCTGTGATATTCCGCATGGCCCGGATACTGGGAGGACCTGCAAGAAAGAGAAAAGAAAGAGAAAGAAAGAGAGAGAGAGAGAGAGGAAGACAAAGGAAGACAAAAAAGAGAGAATGTGCCAGGTAGAAAAGGGTAAAAGAGAAGGATTTGAGAATGAGAGGGAGATGGGAGACCAGGTTTTGCATGGATATTTGGGGTAAATAAGGGAGAGATGTGGGAGCAAGAAAGGGGAAGAGCGAGTGGTGGAGGGGGAGGAGGGGGTTAGAATGCTCTTGGTCTTCACACAGCAGAGAATGTGGTGTAATAGGTGTGTGCATCTACAGTTTCAGTGTGTCTTGTACTGTATCCTTCATCATAGCTTGGCACACGAGACAAACCATGCCTTAATATAGTTTCAGCAACTGAATGAGGTATGTTTCTTTACTGTTAGTTTAACATGCCAAGGTAATGCTTTTAATAGTAGGTAATGCTATGTGTGGTGTAATCTTAACAATAAAAGACTAACCTAATGTGTTTGTGCAGGCAGAGTGCAAATACAAAACATCACATTTCATAGCAACATCCCAAAACACACATTTAAAGGACTGCGAGAGCAGAGGCCTTCGAGTTACTTTAGCGAAACTGTGGCATGCTAAATGCTAACAGCTACTGAATTGCTTTGCAAAAAAAAAAAAGGCTATAATGTTTTTTTCTGCTTTTTATTAGAACTGGCCAGTAGTCTGAAGTGTAAGGTGGTGTTCACACTGACAGAAATTTAATGGTTGGAGTACACCAAGTTGCTGTACTGCCCTACTGAAGAAAAAAAAAAAACTGGATAGCTTGTCATCATGCTGGACTGTTTTAGTGGCTTTGGGGTACTTTTTAGATTTTAGTTTTAAACACCAGATTAGCTATAGGCAAGGAGATTAGCTAAAACCAGCAACAGATGCAGAAACACTAGTTCATGCATTCATGACCTCTAAACTGGACCATTGTAATGCATTACTAGGTGGTTGTCCTGCATCTTCAATAAACAAGCTACTGTTAGTCCAACATGCAGCTGTTAGAGTTCTTACCTGGTCAAATAAATATGATCATACCACCCCAAATTTCCAATCTGTACATTGGCACTCTAATTATTTCTTTATTTGCTTTTCTGCTTCTACATCAGGATACCCATCGCAAGATAACTAGAGATTGCACAGTCTGAATACGGCCCCTTAAGAGGACCTCAGATAATGCCAACTCGGAATAAATATACAGAACTCCCAAATTTTCCTTACATTGTAATTATGATCACAACATGTAATCATTGCCTTAATTGTGCTCATCGTTTCTGCTTGAATACATGTCATTAACTAACTGTCTGATTTGTATTACCCTAGAACTGTACATTTCTGCCATATGGACTTTACTTTGACATCAGTGTTGTGGGTAACGCGTTACAACGCGTTAAAGTACTCTAATTACTTTTTTCCTGAAATGTGTAACTTAACGCGTTAGTTTCGTGCGTAAGTAATCAGTAACTTCGTCATTTTTTAAAAAAAGTAATCCGTTATTTTAAGGAAAGGAAAATCCCGACTGCAGCCTCTTTTTGTCAGACAGTAGGCCTAGGTCTACTGTGCCACCTGCTGATGTATCAGCGGAGCCGAAGCTTTGTGATCGTAAAGTCAATGGCTGTGATACGTCTGTGCCCTGCGCCTGACCCTGTGTGTGTGTGTGGCTGTGTGTGTCCGAACTCCCGGCAAGATGGCAGAGAGGACAGTGTTTGGTTTATGGAAGTACGCACATTATTTTCAATTTGTCCACGAAAAAGAAAAGAACATAACGGTAAAATGCACACTCTGCGTTGGTGAAAAGCTTCTGACGACCGCCAAAAATTCTACCCTCAAATTTAAAAAAAACATCTCGCATCCAAACACCAATCTAGCACTCTGGTAGCAAAGCCTGCTGAGGACGGAACGAGTTATCTTCGGAAATCAGGAGTTATCTTGTGGTGCTCATAATATACAGTAGCCTAGGCTACCCGGGCTGGGTAGGTGCGAATTTTGATTAATAATATGTTCTGTGATAATAAATAAATAAAACGCCATGTGGAATAGCCTATTGCTGACTGTCTTTCCTGTTATTGTTATCCTGCAGTGTTAATTTAGTCGGATTACTGACGTTATTCATTGTCGGGAGTCACGACTTCTAGGTGCATTTAAAAGGCCGGGGGCTGTGTCTGTCATGTGTGAGCCGCTGCAAACGGCTTTTAATTTTTTGGTAACGCATGAGTACTCTAACGCGTTACTTTTATGAATAGGTAACGCTGTATCATAACTGATTACTTTTAATTGATGGTAACGTTGTAACCTAACTAACTACTTTCCAAAGTAACTATACCCAACACTGTTTGACATAGCCACCTCGGATAACAAATTACTCTTAACTGTAATGTAGAGACATGCATTTCATGTGAAAATGCTTTGAAATAATATGCATCATGGAATGCACTATACAAATAGACATTGATTTGAATTGAACCTCAGGCTTGTTTTGATTGCTAGGATGCATTCTGCAGAATTATCTGCAGAATTATTTAGCAGATAACACGAGCTCCACTGTCTGGTAGTCGCTGTGCATTTGCATAAAATTTGCCCAGATTTGTCACAAATTTTGGTCCCTAGTACCTCAAATCACCAAATATGGTTGCAACTTGCTCTTGCTGCAAATCGCTGTCAGTGTGAATGCCCTTTGAAATTAGCTAACAGCTTCTGGTTCCTGCTAGCAAGCCCAGTCCCTGACAAATTTGAAAAGGTTAGTAATGACCGATTTGTGTTTGTTTTGTTTTCTTTGTTTTGGGAAAAAGAGAAGGCTGACTTCTTCAGGACTCTGCTCTCAGATCACACACGAGGATGGAGGGGTATACGAACAAATGGATGGTGGGACACTAAAGATTTGAATGGCCAGTGTCTGAAGATGCAGAAAGAAATAAGAAACAGAAAGAATTGAGACAAGGTGGCTTAGGAGTAAAAAAAAAAAAAAAAAAAAAAACCCTGAGGAACCAGAAGAACGAGAAGACATACTGTAGAAGGACATTTTGTTTGCCTCAAAATGGAGGGTGGATCGGTTTATAAATCGTTGATGGGGCATATGTAGATTTTATGTACACATTCTCATCATCTCTAACAGCCCACTCCTCATCCTCGTATCTCTCTCTTCTTCTGTTGCTCTCTCTCCCTTTCTCTCAGCTCAGCGTGCGTTGTACTTTGAAGTCACCATTCTGACAAGTCAACCCTGATGTATTATTCAAGAAGACTGTCGCACAGTATCCCTCTTCTCTCTTCTTCACAGTTATTCTCTGGCTGTCTTTCTATTTCTCTATTTTTCTTTTGTTCTCAAACATAATATATGAATGTATGAACTTAGATAAGGATCCAGAAAGGAACTGAGCACTGCTATTGTGCTGTTCACAGGAAGAATGGGGCCTGATTGCTCACAAGTGTCTGTGTTTGTTAAATACAGGTCCTTCTCAAAAAATTAGCATATTGTGAAAAAGTTCATTATTTTCCATAATGTAATGATAAAAATTAAACTTATATATATTTTAGATTCATTGCACACCAACTGAAATATTTCAGGTCTTTTATTGTTTTATTACTGATGATTTTGGCATACAGCTCATGAAAACCCAAAATTCCTATCTCAAAAAATTAGCATATTTCATCCGACCAATAAAAGAAAAAGTGTTTTAATACAAAAAAAGTCAACCTTCAAATAATTATGTTCAGTTATGCACTCAATACTTGGTCGGGAATCCTTTTGCAGAAATGACTGCTTCAATGCGGCGTGGCATGGAGGCAATCAGCCTGTGGCACTGCTGAGGTGTTATGGAGGCCCAGGATGCTTCGATAGCGGCCTTAAGCTCATCCAGAGTGTTGGGTCTTGCGTCTCTCAACTTTCTCTTCACAATATCCCACAGATTCTCTATGGGGTTCAGGTCAGGAGAGTTGGCAGGCCAATTGAGCACAGTAATACCATGGTCAGTAAACCATTTACCAGTGGTTTTGGCACTGTGAGCAGGTGCCAGGTTGTGCTGAAAAACGAAATCTTCATCTCCATAAAGCTTTTCAGCAGGTGGAAGCATGAAGTGCTCCAAAATCTCCTGATAGCTAGCTGCATTGACCCTGCCCTTGATAAAACACAGTGGACCAACACCAGCAGCTGACATGGCACCCCAGACCATCACTGACTGTGGGTACTTGACACTGGACTTCAGGCATTTTGGCATTTCCTTCTCCCCAGTCTTCCTCCAGACTCTGGCACCTTGATTTCCGAATGTACATGCAAAATTTGCTTTCATTGAAAAAAGTACTTTGGACCACTGAGCAACAGTCCAGTGCTGCTTCTCTGTAGCCCAGGTCAGGTGCTTCTGCCGCTGTTTCTGGTTCAAAAGCACACGCCTGTGCACAGTGGCTCTGGATGTTTCTACTCCAGACTCAGTCCACTGCTTCCGCAGGTCCCCCAAGGTCTGGAATCGGTCCTTCTCCACAATCTTCCTCAGGGTCCGGTCACCTCTTCTCGTTGTGCAGTGTTTTTTTGCCACACTTTTTCCTTCCCACAGACTTCCCACTGAGGTGCCTTGATACAGCACTCTGGGAACAGCCTATTCGTTTCAGAAATTTCTTTCTGTGTCTTACCCTCTCGCTTGAGGGTGTCAATGATGGCCTTCTGGACAGCAGTCTTACCCGTGATTGCAGTTTTGAGTAATGAACCAGGCTGGGAGTTTTTAAAAGCCTCAGGAATCTTTTGCAGGTGTTTAGAGTAATTAGTTGATTCAGATGATTAGGTTAATAGTTCGTTTAGAGAACCTTTTCATGATATGCTAATTTTTTTGAGATAGGAATTTTGGGTTTTCATGAGCTGTATGCCAAAATCATCAGTATTAAAACAATAAAAGACCTGAAATATTTCAGTTGGTGTGCAATGAATCTAAAATATATGAAAGTTTAATTTTTATCATTACATTATGGAAAATAATGAACTTTTTCACAATATGCTAATTTTTTGAGAAGGACCTGTATTGTGTTGTGAAACTATCATTTTAAGAATAAATGTGTGTGCGTGATATGGATAGTGTGTGCGTTAAAGTCAATGGTGTCAGTTTTCATGAGTGTACTGCGGTCAGAGTGTATTAGTCAGGCAGTAGTGTTTTAAGACTCTATGAATATGTCCATGAGCGTTGGTATCATTCAACATTTGTGCGCACAACTGTGGCTCCCTGGCACAGGGTCTCATTCTCACTGCAATCATTGTTCTGGCATGTCTCCTTAAAGCAGACAGATATGTCATAACTGAACATTTCAGAGAAGAAGAGAGAATTCAACAGGCCTGTCAACACGACTCAATATCACTCTTAGTCTGAGGCACAGAAGACACGCCCATGGAACGCCCACAGTCGGTTCACTTACTACCTGATTCATAATATTCAAAGAACTCAATCTCTATTCTCAATCTTGCAAACTTAATCTGATTGACTGACTGAACACAACGTCCGAGAGTAATAGCGCACTGGGATTTATCTGTCTGACTGGAAACAAGGTACTGGGTTGATGGAACAAATGCTTCTGTGGATGAAATTATTATTGGAATTGTCAACGTTTGTCAGGTAAGTGGCATCAAATATTTAGATATATATTCAGGTCATAGTGAATGTCTCGTAACTCCCTTCGAAAAGTATCAGTTAAAAGATATTCAAATAATTTTTTGAGGCACTTAGTATCAAGTTAACTTGGTAACAATGAGCCAAACTTAGAATTCCACTTTGTCTGTGAAATAATCAGTATTCATTACTAATCGAAGGGTAGAGATTATCATCATAGAGTCTATATTCATTTGCCACTGTATGTCAAGTCAAAACTTGATTTTCCAGTGAAATGACATACTTCTCTCTGGTGACATATACTAGACTTTTCAAAATCATTTAGTTCACTTAAACACCACCCAACCACAATTGACTTGAATGTGTTTTCATTCATTTTTAAGTAAAACAGCCACATATCAAAATCCAAATGATCAACCAATGGACAAAATAAAGTCCCCAGTCGACATACTTTTTCAGTAATCCATATGGAATTACAGAGGAAATGGATGACACTATAATACATCATAATAAAGAAAAATATATATACAGTATGTCCATTTTTTCCATTTGTGTCATCTTCTTTTGTCTCTACTCCACTTCTTTCCTTTCCTCTAATTTGAGTTTTTCCTAGTTTTTTCTCTTGTTTCTACACTTCTCTACCATTTCAACTCATCTTCTCTCCTCTCAGTCTGGTTTCTTATCTGACGTGTCTCTTTTCTCTTTGGCGTGATGGCGTCTCCCTGTTGCCAGATCTCTGCTCTGTCCCAGAACAGCCAGGACACCACACATGTGCCAGCCAGCCGGCGACATCGAGACAGAGACACCGTGTATGTGTGAAAGAGAGGAACAAAGACTCAGCAGATGGAGAGACAAACAGGAGAAGTGGAAAGATACTGAGTACACAAACGGATGATCTGACAGTGGAAAGAATGGCGTTCAAGATGAGAAAACGCACAGGTGACAGCACTGTAATGAACAAACAACATAAGACACTCCACCCACACACATACCCCCACCCACCCCACACAAGCACACACACACACACACACACACACACAATGATACTTGAGTTGATAAGAACCAATGATATCTGGAATTGAGATGAGGTGGAGGACTTCAGGGGTCAAGGGTCGGGAAAGTGGTGGGTTATAACCCTAGACGTCTGAGATTGAAAAGTAGACAGGCACCTCTTACGTTTATGCGCGCTTGGTACTCGGCGCTACCGGCCGAGTTGCGTGCGGCGCAGCGGTACACGCCCCCGTCGCGGATCTGGGGGTTGGTAACGTTGACATGCGAGACAGTGGAGCCGTCGGAGAGCGTGTACTGGCTGGCCCGGTGCGCCGAGTCCCGCGCTACCGGCTCGTCGTCCAGCGTCCAGGTGATGGTGGGGGGTGGAGCACCTTTGGCCGCACACATGAGAGAGAAAGGCTCGCCAGGGGCTACTACGCGCTCACTGAAAGACGAGACAATCCGTGGGGTGCCGTCTGACAGGAAAAAGAGAGAGGAATACAGAAAGAAGACTTCAGAATCTTTGAAAGGTGCACTGATGAAATGTTTATTTCATAAGAAGAGTTCAAAATTTGTCAGTGTCACTAATTTTGTCTTGCCTCTGAATTGCATGAATGACAATGTGTCCTAACCAGACATGATGTGAAAAAAGAAAGTAAATGTGTTTACATTGAATTAAAACCAAATTCTTGAATATTTTGTCTGAACTTAATTTAACTGCATGCAATAACATTAAACTGTAAAATCTTAATGCGAGTTTACATTTAGAAGTATACAAACTGGGGATCCCTTTAAGATAGATAGGGGTCTGTGAATAATTTCAGCTGAAAAACTTTGCATGATATTTTTTTGTAGCAAAATACATTATTACTGTTTTATTCCTTTTTTCTAAAACTGTCACAAAATCATTAGATTGAGCACGACTGTCAAAATTCACTGGAGTGAGGGAACGAGGAGACGTAGAATAAAATTCAACAATCTTTAATAATAATCCAAAATAATAGCAACTTCAGGAGAACAGAGAAAGAATGACTTTTAACAGTGGATGACGAAACTCTGAACAGAACAATCCTTCAATACACAACTCAATCAGGGAAAAACGAGACACACCTGGAATCAAATAGAACACAATCAAGGAACAGGGAGACCAAATACTGGCATAGGAAAACACGAGGAAAAACTAGATCAAAACACACAGAACAGTGCTTGGGCGTGACATTACGACCCCCTCCGGAAGGCGCGACCTCGCGCCACATAACATCGGTGGGCACCTTGGAGGTCCCTCAGGACAGGCTTGGACAGGACGGAATGCCTCCAAGACAGTACCGGATCAGGGTTCCATAGCGGAGCAGGCAGACTAGGAGGCCATTGTGGAGCAGGTAACTCAGCGGGGCCATTGCGGAGCAGACAGTTCAGGAGGCCAGGCTTGGCCCTGGCCCGACCTCTACAGGTGGATCCCTATAACCCCCCCCAAAAAAAAAATGCTTGGGGAGAATATCGGCTTCTGAGGCACAGGATGTGGGAACAGCGGCCCTCACTGGGCTGGATGTGGGGACTGGAGCCCTCTTCGGGCTGGATATGGAAACTGGAGCCCTCTTAGGGCTGAATGTGGGAACTGGAGCCCTCTTAGGGCTGAACATAGGAACTAGAGCCCTTTCTGGAGCGGACTCAGGGGCTGGAGTCGACACTGGAGTGGACTCAGGGGCTCTAGCCGACAGTCGCTTCCTCCTTAGATTCCTCCCTTGATTTGGGGTTAAGGATCAGGCTGCTGTCAGCTGAGGACTTGGGAGTGAACTGGCCGGCGGGCTTGACAATGGCACAGCTGGCGGGCTTGACTTTGGAGTGGCTGGTGGGCTTGTCTGCTGAATGGTTCTGGGCTGAGGACGAGGGAGGAGCCTCAGTGTAATGTCTCATCTGAAAGACGGTGCTTTTTTTGTCAGTATAGTGTCCCCATCACTACACTGGGGCATTAGGACCGACACAGACCACAGAGTGAGCACCCCCTGCTGGCCTCACTAACACCCCTTCCAGCAGCAACCTAGTTTTCCCGGGAGGTCTCCCATCCAGGTACTGACCAGGCTTAACCCTGCTTAGCTTCAGTGTGCAACCAGTCTTGGGCTGCAGGGTAATATGGCTGCTGGTTCGCAGCCTTATATGGCTGTTGGTTGGTAGCAGTTGTTAGTCTTGTGGTGATCGCAGTGGATAGTCTCGTCGTCAAGCCCCAGCTGGAAACACGCATCTGAGCGGCGTCGTGCCAGCTCATCCGGTTATATCGCTCCAACCTCCAACCGCCCTGCCGCAAATGCAACAGTCTGTCCTCAGCTGCTGTCATCCTTCTCTTTTTAGGTCCACTGTTCTGTCAAAATTCACTGGAGCGAGGAAATGAAGAGACGAGGAGGCGTAGAATAAACTTCAACAATCTTTAATAATAATCCAAAATAAGAACAACTTCAGGAGAACAGAACAATCCTTAAATACACAACTCAATCAGGGAAAAACGAGACACACCTGGAATTAAATAGAATACAATCAGGGAACAGGAACAGGGAGACCAAATATGGGCATAGGAAAACACGAGGGAAAACTAGATCAAAACACACAGAACAGTCCTTGGACGTGACAACGATAGTTTTAATCTATTAGCCCTCATTTTTATTAGTTGTATATTTTTAAATAATTTTGCTTTGTTGCTGCAAATTGTGGTCAGTATTAATACAATTAATCCTATTTAATTTCAGTTGCTTGGTTTCTTTTGGTTTAGGTATTTTCTTCGTGCAGTGTTTCACATTCATTAAGGGCAAATTGTAACTTGCTGAAAAGTCATAATAATCTAACTTTGGAACTTTGATATAAAAATACAAAAAAATAATAATAATTGTACGCTTTAGAGTTAAAATCAGAACCACAACCTTCAGTGCTATTCCATTATCCACTCTTTCCACTCACCCTCAAGCAGTATGATGGAGAAGTCCTGTGCGGTCTGACCCTTGCGGGTGGCGAAGCACTGATATGCCCCTGAGTGTCTTTTTTGGGCTGCCGTGATGAAGAGAGTTTCATTGTGGGCTCCCTGGATGGAGAAGTGCTGGTCAGGCACAATGGGTTCTGTGTTGCGAAACCAGGAGACGGTGAAATGGGGCGAGCCCTGAACGGCACAGGACAGAATCACTGTGCTGCTGATGCCTGTTTTCAGGTTCTTGGGGGATAATGTGACTCTCAGAGGCTCTGTGGAGAAAGAGAAAGACAGAGAGAGAGGGGGGGGGAGAGAGAGAGAGAGAGAGAGAGAGAGAGAGAGATTATCTGAGTCTTAGGGTAAGTTTTGTCTAAAAAACTGAATTATGGTATCTTAGAGAGACAGGCAGACAGACAGACAGACAGACAGATAGATAGATAGATAGATAGATAGATAGATAGATAGATAGATAGATAGATAGAGGAAATGTCAATGAGCAATAAGGCTGTTGGTGTAATGTGCTAGAGGCCTCTGTGTGTGATTGTGTGTGTGTCTGGGCATGTATGTGTGTGTGTGCCCTCCTCCCCTCCTAATCTGTCAAAATCTTTGTGAGCACACCGGTGCGATGTGCCCACCGGCTAAATGTCCAAATGTCCACCCCAACTCCCCTTCCTCTATTCCCCTCGGCTCCAGCCAATACCATCCCACTGGTCTAAGATTCTTGGGTTAACCCTTGTACTATCAAAGGTGGGTACTCCTAAGGTACAGCCAAACCCTGTAGCAAGTGTCCTCATCCATGTTTGGGGAGAACAAACTTCCTGCAGAGGTTAGTTCCAACTCCAACACACCTGAACCAGCTAATCAAATTACTTTGGTTAAGTTGAAAATTTCAAGTATGTACGTAAAATGGAAGCAAGGGGCAGAACTAAACCTTCTACAGGAATGTTGAACTCCAGGAGCAAATATGAGGACACTTGCCACAAGATTTTGGTTTCTGCTTTTAGAAATAGTATATTTTGTTGTCATGGGTGGGTTGATTACTTTTTTTGTTTTATACGACTTTTTGAAAATTTAACGGTTTTAAAACCTCTAATATTTTCCATTATAAATTTCGGTTTGCGCTGTTTTCCGTGTCTGCTCAATGACTGAAAGTGTAGGATTCCCTCAGGCTGAGTGCAGTGTAGAGTAGAGAGTAACACTGACCCCTCCTCCTCCTGTTGATGCGAGCGAGCGGTCAGTCACGTGTGTAGGATGGCTGAACTTAAGGAGCTGCCCCGGGAACATAAGGCCCAGGTACACTTCACATTCAGCGTTCCTTTTCGTCTCGCACACAGCCACATCCCCACTGCTTTCAAAAGTATACTCAACCACGGATGAGCGCGGACGGATGAGCTTGACACATGCGCAGTACCACGGGGTGCACGGCTGTCCACAAGCCCACTGGATGCCGACGGTGCGAGGACGGGCGAAGTATACTTTGGCCTTTACGCGATTGGTAACCGGCCGTTTTTTGCCTTATTGTAACTCTCTGTTCTGAACATGCACAAACTGTGTTGCAATGCAATCATTTTCCAAAATGTAATTTATGTGAAAATATGAAGTCTGTTAATCCCCGTTAACACAGGCCAGAGGCGCTGAAGACAGATGCACAGAGAAAAATACTGTATTAGGCTGATCATTTACTGTTCATGATGCACAAACTATTGGAAGAAAATCCTCAATATCGATTTAGGGGTTTTATATGAATGTGTTTCTGAGGGGAGCTGGCTGTCTTCTGAAAAGATTACGTGGTATTTTCTTTTCATCTCGTCTCTGTATAGTTCATATTAAAGCAGTGTTTCAGTGAAGCGCAGCTTTGTTTACAGCGGTAACCAAGGAAACACTGTATCTGGTGTTCCAGAGGCGCCTCCTGCTGTCAGAGAGTGAATATGCATCTCATTCAGAGCTTCTGCTGTTTGTTTCATTCAGGCATGTAATATAATTTCAAAAAGCTTGTCAGAACATTCTGTTTTTGCTTCAAATTGGGTTTATGTGCATGATTATTATTATATAACAAAATTATATTAAATGATATAAATTATATGTATATGAATTATATAACTAAAATCAAATAACTGTAATTACATATTTAGGTTAAATAATTTTTTTTAGGAAATCAAAGAAAAAATAAATTAATTCTACTGTTTCTAATATTCTGTATGTTGCTCAAAAACAAAATGTATATTGTCCAGCGAAAAAAAAAAAAAAAATGTTTTTTTTTTTTTTTTTTTTTTTTTTTTACCCAGTCATTTATAAATAACACATTTGAGAGAGGTAACAACAATACTGTGATACCGTGAAACCGTGATATTTCTGCTTAAGGTTATCATACCGTCAAAATCTCATACCGGCCCATGCCTACTATGTTGTTTTGTTTGATTTTGATTTTTGATTTTTTTTTTTGATGTTTTTTTTGTTATTTATGGAAGTAGATGTCAGTCATAGTTATTTTTATTCTTTTATTTTGATGTTATGTTGAAGCCCACACCAACCACAGCTCTATCCATATACCTAACCTAAGTACACTTGTTTAATAGGAATGTTGTTCCAGGACAATGATGTTGATCCAAGAATATGTTCTACTTAAAGGGTTAGTTCACCCAAAAATTATGTCATTAATGACTCACCCTCATGTCGTTCCAAACCCGTAAGACCTCCATTCATCTTCAGAACACGGTTTAAGATATTTTAGATTTAGTCAGAGAGCTTTCTGACCCTCCATTGAAAATGTATGTACGGTATACTGTCCATGTCCAGAAAGGTAATAAAAACATCACCAAAGTAGTCCATGTGACATCAAAGGGTCAGTTAGAATTTGTTGGAGTATCGAAAATACATTTTGGTCCAAAAATAACAAAAATTACGACTTTATTCAGCACTGTTCACAACACTGCAGTGACGCTACTGACGTAGGATGCTGCTGACGTGTTTTCTGGTGCGCCCATTAACAAAGAAAACACGTCAGCAGCATCGTATGTCAGCAGTGTCACTGCAGTGTTGTGAACACACTCACAACAGACCCGGAAGAGAAGACAATGCTGAATAAAGTAATTTTTGTTATTTTTGGACCAAAATGTATTTTCGATGCTTCAACAAATTCTAACTGACCCTTTGATGTCACATGGACTACTCTGATGATGTTTTTATTACCTTTCTGGACATGGACAGTATACCGTACATACATTTTCAATGGAGGGTAAGAAAGCTCTCTGACTAAATCTAAAATATCTTAAATTGTGTTCCGAAGATGAACGGAGGTCTTACGGGTTTGGAACGACATGAGGGTGAGTCATTAATGACATAATTTCCATTTTTGGGTGAACTATCCCTTTAATGAAGCGAAAAGGTTGATAACATTCTGCCAACAGAACATGTTCCTGGCCATTTTGTTGGTCCTGGAAGAACATTCCAAATAGCGAACATAATCCTTACCTTAAATTTTAAGTTTATAGGCATGTGGTTCCAGAACCTAAAAGTATGTTGATCAAAGAACACATCATGCTTAAATCTATGGCAAGTTAAATGGTAAAGGTAGCTTATAACTTTTGAAAAGCTTTGTTTTTTTGGTTTTCTTACCAACAGTATAATGGTGACATCTTTCATCATTCAGTCCTGTCTTACCACCAGTCCCTTTTCTTGTAACTCCCCTCTTTTCCTTTTGCCCTTTATTTATTATTTTATTTTATCTTTTTTTTTTTCTCCTCACCGATGATATTAAGGTGTCCTGTGACCTCTTTAGAGCCGAAGCTGTTGGTGACTTCGCAGATGTAGTTTCCAGAGTCTTCTAGACGGAGGTCGCTGATTGTGAGGCCAGTCAGTCGCCGTGTCCAGCGGGAGTCAGCAGGAAGTGGCCTTCCATCTTTCAACCAGCGGATGGTGGGGTTGGGGTAACCGGAGGCAATACAGGGCAGCTCTATGCTTCTCCCCACTTGTACTTCTCCTGACTGGAAACTGTCCATCACAGAAGGTGGGGTTTCATTGGGGTCTAAGGACAGAGTGAACGTTCTTAAAGACAGACCAAGCAATTGTAGCCAATTTATGTTTAGTCATTTACATAAATAAGTCTTAAAGTTACACTAGCAAAACTGCCTGATTAATGGTCAGGAAAGATTAAGAAAATGCTCATATTAAACTAAATTGTAGCATTTTTTTTTTTTGTTCTGCAAGAACCTTTGACTAACATCATAAGTAGACTTTTAAAATGTAAGACATAATCCCTTTAAATATAAATGACATAAATTAGGATCTTAATGTTATTTCTCAAAGAAGCACATCCAAGACAGTAACAAATCTAATTATGGAAATATGCTTAGTGCATTAGGACTGACAAATATGACCAAGAAGTGTCAACAACCCAGGAAACCGACACAAACCCACACACTCACCCAGCACAGACAGACGAGCCCCATTGCTCTGCCTGGTTTCTCCGCTGTATTTGTGCTTGGTGATGCAGCGGTAGGTAGAGAGGGCGTCCTCTTTCTGAACGTCAGATATGTAGAGGGCCCCATATGATGTCAGGAAAAACCTGTTACCTGAAGAGAGAGGAGAAGAGATGAAATAAACATATGCTCATGGGTTTCTTTGGCCAGCAAAAATAAGATATCCAAAAGTCAACTGAGGACCAACTTTATAACTCTTCAACTACAGATCAGTTATTCTATTCAGTTAGTCACAGAATCCATCATAAAACTTTTACAAAAATCCAAAAGTTATAACTGAAGAAAAAAAGAAAAAAACTTGTCAACTGAGTTTTATAGTCACGACATTCAAAAACGAACATGCATACAGATATGAAAGCATTTTTGAAGGATACCGCAAGTAATCCATTACAAAGTAAGAAAGAGAGAGCGTTTTAATATTTGATGTGTATGTTATTGTAACAGTATATTACTGACACAGTCATTTCACATCAGCAAAGCCTAACTCTGATTTATCTGTACATTCATGAAGGCCGTATTTTACAATGCAGCACTTGTCCAGAAGCCAGAAGTAAGTGTATCTCTTTCACTTACAGTCCTTCTTATTCAATTAAGTACATTTTAGTTGTGAATGTTTCTGACACAAAAAGACTTTGAAGACTATGACATCTTGAAAAAGATGTTTGATGTGTTGATTATGTGTGTGTTTGTTTTCATGTTTAGAATTTGTATATACACTGTTTGATTTTGAACGATGAGATCAGTTTCTACATTCTTTCTCCAAGGGGGGAAATATCATCTCAGGCTTGTATCCTAAAAAAAACATCAGAAATATATAAGATGAGGTTGATACTTAATTGAAACAACTGAGAAATCTTCTGAGCTATAAAAGATCTACCTCAAAGCAAAGCAAAGAAAAAAAAAGTTCCTCTGGGATGACTTAGGTGTGTAAAAGAAGAGTTTGTGTGTGTTCTGCTAAACTGCACATCACTGGACACAATAGCAACAGCAAAGTATGTCAGTGTGTGAGAACAGTCAGTCCCTGTGTGTGTGTGTGTGTGTGTGTGTGTGTGTGTGTGTGTGTGTGTGTGTGTGTGTGTGTGTGTCCTAGTTTTTCCAGCCAGGCAGGGCATGTGCATTGGGCCAAACACACCATTATGAGAAAACTGAACTGGAAAGGTTAATAAATACATTAAAAAAAAAAAAAGGTAAAAACAAAACACACAAGTCTGACACAAACACAGATGTAAACACAGTTGTAAACACACTGTAAACACACTGTGAACAAACTTTCAGGTATAGGTCAACATCTGGAGTCATATCCACACTGTTACTCATTACAAACGTGAAGATGTGTTTATATATTTATGCTGAGGTGTCATTAGTTGACTAGTTGCCATGCGTCATGTTTATTCCTCTATATTAGGACACGCTTGTGCATTCAAAACTCACTCAACAAGATACAACGTTCAGAAAGCAGGATTAGCCTGTGGGAAGAATGTGTGTGTGTGTGTGTGTGTGTGTGTGTGTGTGTGTGTGTGTGTGTGTGTGTGTGTGTGTGTGTGTGTGTGTGTGTGTGTGTGTGTGTGTGTGTGTGAAGGATGGCGATCGATGCATTTTATGGCTCGAGAGCTTCATCCAACGCAGATTTATGAAAGCGGAGAGGACAGGCTTGACTCGGCAGCCCACACACACACTCCATCACTATAACAAGCAGCTTACTCTCTCACGCACATGCACACACACACACACACACACACACACACACACACAGATAGTAGCCACAGACAAACAAAGACAATGTCTGGAAACAAAGATAAATTTAGCGTGCATCTGTGTAAATGTCAAAGCCATGTGATAAGACAATGAAATGAAGTACATGTGTGCGGCATTGGCTGCATGTGTATGGTTGCATGAATATTTGCATCACAAAAATATATTGCTGAATGAATTTTCGTACAACAGCTAAGTGCGAGCACACGTGTGTATAAGTGTGTGTGTATAGACGTAACACAGTGTCTGTGTTGGTATTGTCATGCTGAGTGCTAGGCCCGGCAAACTGTAATTTAAGAGTCGGCCCTCGCGCTTCAACCTGCATATTAAGCCTTACAGGATAATATGCACTTGGTGACTTTAACCCCCTACAACATCAGCGCAATACTGTCACAACATTTCACCCAGAGCGAGAGACCAGGGAGGGAGAGCGAGCGAGAGAAAGAAAGGTAGTCAGTGAGTAGTTTTGGTTTAATCCAAGTCACTTGAATCTTTCTCATTGTGAAGACTGGTAAATTAAATATCAGCAACCAGGGACACAAGGTCTCTCTCTTTCTCACTCGTTTTCTTTTTCACTCTACCTTTTTTTTCTTAGCTGTATGATTTATTGCACAAATGCAATGAAATAATCATTTACTCATGTTGTTCCAAATCAAATTCTTCTGAAGAACACAAACAAATACATTTTGAAAAATGTTCACCCTGTTCTTTTCAACTGTTTTCTCATAAAAAAAAATATATTAGATATTATTTGTTTGTTTTACAGTTCGTCTGCTTATGTTTGGCCTTATAAACTGAAATGAGGAGGAGGAATGGCATAGAGGGATGTTGCAAGCTATATTCAAACCCACACTGTCCATATGAGCACCACAGCTAAATGCACTGCTAAGCCGTGGTTCCAACATCTGCATCTTAAAAGCGGTAAAGTTCTTTATTTGGGTACTTGCCTTTTGCTTGTCAGAACAGAGCACATGCCTGTCTGTGTGTGACTGTACATGAGACATTTGACTTCACTGAATAAGTGACCCATTGGGTGTGCTGATTTAAAAATGGAGATTGATGGATTAAAGGAGAGGCAGACAGAGCTATGCACATATTAGTCCCACGTCTCCTTGTGATCAGTTCTGTTTGGGAGTGCAGATCAATTCCTGTCTAGTCTTCCTTCGCCTTGAGGTGTGTGCATGTGTGTGTGTGTGTGTGTGTGTGTGTGTGTGCACGGAGGATTAGAGGGGGGGCATGTAAGGTCTGTCTAAAACAAGGGCTTGAGTGTACCACACACATACAAGGTTCTGTGGTAGTGCTGGAGTGTGTAGCATGGGCAGCCTGGGGCATCATGTCAGACCGATGGAAGAAGAAAAATGTGGAATTGGATTTATGTGTGGAGCATGGCAACCTTCCAGTTACATCTCACTCTACACAGTCTCCCAAAGGCCAGAGAAACACACTCACACACACATAAAGGGAAAAGAGGTTTGTATACATGTTCGAGGATGTGTTTTTTTACAGAATGTCAGGAGGGCAGGCAAACTATCTCGCTTCCTCAGCACAGGACTGTGTGAATGCAGCTGGGAAAGATCTAGTCTAAAAATAAAACCCTACCGGAAGTAAAGCCGCCATTTTCTTGCCATCATTTTCAAAGTAAACAGAAACAGAATAATAGAGGATATGAATAGTAATGTGAAATACACAATAGTGTGGAAAATAGAACAACAACAAAAAGAGAATCTTAACGCATGGATGCCAGGAGACTCCGAGGAAGGGGCGGAGAATGACAGAATGACAACAGAAAGGAAAAGAGGAAGAAGATGCTCACGAGATGAGAGAAGAGAAATACTGAAATATCACAAATAAAAAAAATGAAAGAGAGAAAGAGACAATTGGAAGGAGATTGTGAGATGACAGAACGAAAGACACATAAAGATGGAGGGAGAGAGAAACAAAAAGAGAGGGGTGTGGGCTGAAGCTGTTGTTGAATTTGCTCTAGGAGCTGCCATGCAAATGATGGCGCCGCTGCAATGCTAACGAGGACCGGGTTTCAAACTGTTCGGCCCATTACTTATTAATGCTCTGCGTCTCTTCCCCCTCCCTCTTTCCCTCTTTCCCTCTCTCGCTCCATTTTTCCCTCTCTCTTTCGCTGTTGCTAGGGCCCCTGCACTCACGTGACTTGGGTTAGGGGGCGCTGCGGTGGCATGTGCAAAAAATGGAGCGAAAGAAAGAGGGAGGGATGATGGGAAGGCTGGCAAGGAGGGGTGTAAATGGAGGGGATTCTAATACTTGGTTGTTCGTTAAGTCACAAACGGGCTACCAGGGCACACATGGAGAGCCTGACACACGGAGAGACAGGCCAGCCAGGGCTCTGATTGGCTGCGGGTGGGACTCAACGTCATTTCGATGCAGAATGCTGACAAAAATCAAGAGAGCTAACAGAGTGGGAGGGATCAAACATAAAAACAATGTCACTAAGTGAAGGAAGACACTTGGTGATGGAATGGAGAAGGAGAGATGATGTGAAAAAAGGCTCTATTGTTGACTTCTTTTCTTCTTTATTTTTCACTGAAACAGTCATGCTCAAACACACACTCCACTACTGGTTTTGTAAGAAAGCCTCAAACAAATCTTCCTTGACGCAATATGGCGTATCCAGAGATGACTCTAGAATTCCCACTCCTCTGGTCTTGTCTTACAACAAATTATCCTTTATACACGTGAAGGGCCTTTATGCTGGATGTATGAGGTGTGACTCTTCAAGAAAAAATGTCTAGATCGGTTATAAAATGAACTGGAAATAACGTTTGACAGTTCTGGACTTCAATTGGTCAAATATATTTGATGTGAAACACTTGCTTAATAGCTACTGTGTACAGCAGGGGTGCCCAACCTTGGTCCTGGGGGGCCGGTGTCCTGCAGAGTTTAGCTCCAACTTGTCTTAACACACCTACCGGGAAGTTTCTAGTATGCCTAGTAAGAGCTTGATAAGCTGGTTCAGGTGTGTCTAATTGGGGTTGGATCTAAACTCTGCAGGACACCGGCCCTCCAGGACCAAGTTTGGGCACCCCTGGTGTACAGTATGACGGCAGAGCACCCTTACATCATGTCTACATGTCTATGTTTGACATACTCTTGTGCTATTTCCAATAATAGTACAACTGGGTTTGAAATTTTTGTTTTGACATTCAGTATAGATAGTCTCAAACTGTTGCAATGCAATAAGGGTTGCACCCAGTGTAGACAAGGTGCTAGTGGCCAAATATTAACCGTAGTCTACATGTCAGAAATTATTATTATTATTTTTTTTTGAAAGATGGCACAAAATGAATGTTCTAATAAACATTTCTGCCCTTAATTGTTTCTGTTGTAATCATTTCAGGTGTGCAATAAGGCACTAGAGTTATATTGTGAGTGAAGAGCTTGCAGACGCTCCGCTGTATGTCAGGCCTAACAATCCCCTTTAGTTCAGACTATATTCACATATAGTGTGCTCTCTTGTAATTTACTGATACAGAGAGTTTGCAGGTATATTTGGGGAAGGAAGCAGATTTTTTTCAACCAATGCACCACACATTTCCACACCAGTGTGCCTTTCTCTGCATCTACCTCTTCTCTCCACCCTGCTGTCACTCTTTACTTCCCACCCACTCTTGTCCAACTTCAGCCTGTGTTCTCTAGTTGTGCTGTTCTCTAGCTCCTGCTGTTCTCCTCGTCTCCATTCTCCAACCTTCCAACTTACTCTTCCTGAGAACCCCAATCACATATGTGTGGGTGATCTCTACTCCCATGTTCACACAGTAACAGCACATGGTTGTTTCTCCTATATTTGAGTCCTTAATACAATTGTGTACACACGCATTTGGTTATTTAGCCATACATTTTCAAGACTCACAGATCAGGGGGCAAAACTCCAACCCTGCTCCAATACACATACCTGCAGTTTTCAATTAAACTTTAAGAACTTGATTCGCTGGATCAGGTGTGTTTAATTAGGGTTGAAGCTAAACTCTTTAGGGCTGTGGCCCTCAAGTTTTAGACCCCTGTTTTAGATCGAGTCACTGTCTCCACCCAGAGATACTTCCTTCAGTTTTGAGGTCTGCATATGACTCAAATACTCCACACTAACTCAGGTACAAAAGCTGCTGTTGTTTAATTATAATTTGATGGATCTTTTTTCTCAGTTGGACTCTTGTGTTATACGATAAGACTTTCCAGTTTGGGTGGATATCGGCTTCTTGATATTACTTTAGCCACTGTTACAATGATTATAGTTTATAGATATACACATAATTCAAGCTTGACTTCCATTGCATGTTCATGCAAGTCTATGTGAGGGGCCAGGGGCAACTCAAGATTCATTCTTTGAGAATCAGACATCTAAGGCCACAAAATTATAATAAAGGTGTCTCTGATAGTTTTAGGGCTGCTGACTTGGATGGTGACCAAAGTGGAATATGCCCCCTTAGACCATCTAAAAATTCCAGCTAAAAAAATCCTTCTGTTTTACTATACTAAAAAAAAAAAAAAAAAAAAAAAAAAAAAAAAACACAATAAGCCTCACTAGATTACACAAAATACTAAGGCAGAGTGACAGTATGAAGACAGTATGAATTCAAATTCATACTGGTAAAAAATCAAATAAAAATGTATAGCCTGAATATACTTTAAGTCGCTTTGGATAAAAGCATCTGCTAAATGCATACATGTAAAATGTAAATGTAAGACAGAATTTTGAATTTGCTTTCTGAGTATCAGAATGGTAAAATAAAGAGCCAGCTGTCCCCTATATAATACACGCATGCACGTTAGTATTCATTTGAGTACCTACTCCGTCCTAGTTTGCCCTAATGACAGGACACGGGGGGCAGGCATAAAACATTGCTGAGTGTGGAGAGTTCAACTATAAACATGTGTTCCCCTGGCCACAATGTGTGTGTGTGTGTATGTACGATCAAAATTCTGCCATCATTGCATCGCCAAGGTCAGAGCAGAGTCACCCCGAAAAACTTAATTTGCTTTTGATATCAATGATGTTCACACATACAAATTATATATGCCCACATACACCGCCACAAAAAGTGTGCAAATAATTATGTAGGGGTGGGGTTACACTATCTAACTGTATTTTGGTGACATACAGCGATATAACCTACAAATCTGTCTTCAGCCTGATTCATGAGCCATAAAGCCACTCTTGCTGGAAACAGGATATATAAATATATAGAAATATATATCAGAACATTTCAGCACCACAGACAGCGCCAATACACAATCACAACTTTAGAACTACTATTAGTGAATTTACCACAGGGCTGCTCCAGTTCAGCACCTTGGACAGCTACAGACCATGTCGCTGTCCACAATACAGTCCTTTTTACATAGAAACAATGGAACAGAGGTGTATTGCCACTAAAACACAACACTGCAAATACTAAACTCACTATGCCACATCATGTTACACCAGGCACTCTGCAGAGGACAAAAACAACAACCTGGTATCTATCTATCTATCTATCTATCTATCTATCTATCTATCTATCTATCTATCTATCTATCTATCTATCTATCTATCTATCTATCTATCTATCTATCTATCTATCTATCTATCTATCTATCTATCTATCTATCATCTGTCTGTCTGTCTGTCTGTCTAATCTGACACTTTTTTTCTTTATTCTCTCTCTTGCTCTCTTTCACTCTCAGATACACCTCTGCAAACACACACAATTACCACACTGCAGTGTAGCCACATCACATGATTAATTAACATTTGCCCACAGTATGGCGTGTGTGTGTTGAGGAAGTAATTAAGATTGGACTGTAATAAAACAGCCATCCCCCTAAATCTTAAGGCCTCAATGAATGTTGTATTAACTGAACTATCTGACTGGGGCATGAATGGGAATGAACAGAGCTCCGGCAGAATCAATACCACCCTCTCCCTAACTCTCTTCTGCTCCACCTCTCCCCGCCACCATCATTTCTTTTCTTCTCCTTTCTCTTGGTTGTAAAATAATTACTCAGCGGCTGACAATAGGACATCTACACCCCCCGACAATAGCCACTCATTCCTTCAGTGGCCCCCCTTTCGCTATCTATGCTTATGAATGATACCTCGCCTTCATTTCAGCTCTATTCACATTCAAAGCAGAGTGAGAACAGGCAGTCTGAAGTGTCTTGTAATAATAGAAGCATATTTTGATAAAAGACGCCTGACACCTCGCAGGCTCTCAATGACAATGCAAACATTGTGTCTGAGATGCTGATGCAGAATATTTGTCACATTTGAAGGTCGGCTCATGTAGCTGTTACCGGTCTCCACCTCTCTATGAGGTTGCAGGTTGCAACTGTGTAGGGTTCCAAGCGGAACATCTTACTCCTCAGGAGACGCATGTGAAAATTCAAATTCTAAAAGGAAACGTTCACCCAAAAATGAACATTCTGTCATAATTTACTAACCCTTATGTCATTCCAAACCTGTTTGACTTTTCGTCTTCTGTGGAACATTTTTTTTTTTTTTTTTTTTTCAAAAAATAAAAGACAGAATTTACATTTTTTTAGTTGAACTTTCCATTTAAGTTTCAAGTTAAGATTACAACCCCCCATTTACTGGTAAAATTTGGGTTTTCTCTTACTTTCTCCTTCTTCCAGACCCTTCTCATTTCCTCCACTCTTCCACTCCTTGAACTTTCAGTTTACTGTTTTATTTTCCACCACACCCTTCCTACATGTTTTCCCTCCCTTATATGTTTCTCTCTCTTTCTCTCTCTCTTTGCAATGGTTGGAGAAGAGTGGGTTTGTGGAGGACTAATATGCTCATTAAAAAGGCATGCTTCACCGTCAAATGCCAGCTGCCGTTCTTTTCCCTCCTCCTTCTATCCCTCTCTCTCTCTCTGTTTGCTACAGTGGGAAATTGTGATGCCCACATTCAAACTCAACTACTGCTTATGTCTGGGGGAAAAAAGTTATGTATTTATACACATATATACACATGTATAGGAAACAGTAGGAAGGATAAACGATCTTTCCTTCAGCATTCTTCCCTTTTTCTTTTTCTTTTTCTTTTTCTTTTTCGTTTTCTTTTTCCTTCTCTTTCACTTTCTGCCAGTACTGGTTAAAACCTCTCCCACACTCAGCAGCCTAATTAGAATGGCCATAAATATTCAAGGGGTGCAATGTGAAAGAAAGGAGGGAGAAGAAAGGTGAACAAGAGAGGCCTTAACAGGAAGAACACAAGTGGAGGAAATAGATGCCAGAAGACTAGGAAAAAAATGGAGAGAATCAGAGGATAAAAAATGAGAAAAACGTGTAATGTGCTGAAGACTCCACAAGTTAATGTTATCATATGTTGCTCTTTTATAGTTCTGGAGGCCCCAGTTATTCTTTTATATTATATACTTTCAGAATAATACTTTCCAAATATTGTTAATTATTTATTTTTTGTTAATAAAAAAATAAACACAGACATAACTTCCAGAAAATCTGGTTTTAATGAGAACATTTTTGGAAATTTAATGACTTTTTTCTTGTCTTTTTTTTTTTTCTTTTTTTTTGAGCAGAGTTTGAGATTTGGTTGAGATCTCTTCTGGAACTCTAGATGACATTATTTATTTATTTATTTATTTTACCTCTTTTCATTTTGCTCACCTAATATTGCTGTCTTGGAGAAACCATTGTGATGTAAAAAAAATAGAATAATAATAAAAACTAAAATTCAATAAAATTTAATACATTTAATAAATAAATAAATACATTTAATAATAAATTTAATAAATAAATAAATAAATAAATAAATCGTGTTATTCTACTTCTATGCTGTTATGTCTTCATACACACACATAAAAGCGGTTGACAACATCCAAACACATTTGCAGTCCTTTTGTGAGTCTCCTTGTTTAATAATTAAGGTTCATTGATAATTGATATGGACATGGGCCTTAAGAAGCAGAACTGAGAAATCTGTATCTAATGCCCATCACAAGAGGACTAACACCACGAAACATGAGCAGATCTGCAGTCTGGAGGGGGGAAAAAAGCAAACCAGGCAAGAGATGAATCTGTGTTTGCTGCTAAAAATCTTGCCAGATTATCAATTATTAATACAATAACCAGGCCAGTTAAACTAGAGACAAGATGAATCTTTACAGTGCATGCGTGTAACAGACAGTGATTGATGGAGGAATGGTTGGTGAGGTTGACTTAAACCTGTAGGCTGAGTGTGCAGAATACAAGGCATAAACACACTCAAAAATTTTTACTGTTAGCTCTGATACTGAATT